>NW_023502313.1:0-62098 GCF_013396075.1 Fusarium subglutinans
GCTTAGAAGAATTAAGCCTTTCCTTTTCACTAACTAATTCTACCACAGAACCCCCTCGAAACTCAGCATAAAATCGAGGAAGAGGAGAGAGAAGACAAAGAAACGCCAGTGGGCGATGAACCCAATCTACGAGAACAACCGCCCATTTAGACCTTGGGGGCTTGGGACAATAAGTAAAGCTCCAGGTCTCCTCTATAAACTCTCTGGCCAAACAGTTCGTACACCAGGTCTGTATAGGCCAACTGACCGCCAATCGAAATGCGATAAGTCAAGATACCTTCTTGATACAAACGAGCGAATACACAGCTCCGTCCGAATCAGGCTTGTCTGCAAAGGCCTCGGCTTGAATGATGACCACGTCTGGGACTGCCCAGCTTTGCTCAGTAACTGGAAACTCAAACGAACGCGGGAGAAATATACCGACCCAGTTCCATTGCAGCCCGGTTGGTGTCCGAACGGTGGAAAAAATCATATGGGCCATCCTAACGATTGGTCGAAGGGGCGATGGGTTTGGGAATACGTCGGCAACGAGAATGATGGCCCCAAAGAGGCAAGACAACGGATAATGGTTGAAGAGCCTTTAGGACCCTATGAGCGATACTTACTCAACTTGTCAGCAGGTTCACCGAATGTGTATCATTTTGCGGACACGATAAATAGTTGAAGGCTCTGGCTTGATAGCTAGGAGGTGGCAGAGAACGTCTGACTACAGCCCTAAGAGGTGAAAAGATTTAGATAATATTACATTCTTTATGATATCTTATGATGAGTTTAACATACTCTCTGAAGACGTCATCTTCTCACCTTGTTCTAACTAAGACCGTATTAAGTCTTCAGGCGTTTGCGATGGGCACATGTTTCGGGCCATACGAGGCGTCAACGCTTCGCCTTTGGGAAGTCCATCATAATAAGTGGATTGTTTGAGACATGAGATTTTTAGCCATCTTATAATAATAGTCTCTTATCAATTACAGAATTCCATCTCAAAAGCATAATGGCTTTGAGGTCACGTGCTTTCGTGATTCTTCAATCAAGCCCGTCTTCTGTCTCAAAACTTCTGCCTTTTTCCGCACTCGAAAGTTATTTGTGAGCAACACATGATTCAGCAGACTCCAATATGTCTGACACAAAAGCCGCCGATTTGCTGCAATTCGCTCAAGAATATGCCTCCAAAGACGTAGATCTCTATGAACTCCTTGGCATCGATGCCCTCACACCCAAGGAAGACATCCATCGCGCGTGGCGCAAGCGATCTCTGAAATACCATCCCGACAAAGCAGGCGACAATTTCGATGCGGAAAAATGGCAGCTCTTCGAACGCGCCCGCGACATCCTATCCGAGCCAGGGGCGCGCGGCGCTTACGACGGCGCCATCAAGGCTGCCCTGCTACGAAAACAGGAGCGCGAGACCATGGACAAGCAGCGTAAGGCTTTTGTTGACGACCTCGAGGCGCGAGAGAATTCTTGGAAGGTACAGAGAGCGGAAAAGGAGCAGCGGGAGAAACAAGAGATCGAGAAGGAGAGGTCACGACTGGTTGAACAGAGGCGCATGCGCGAGGAAGAGGAAAGGCGCCAAGCCGCTGCTGCGCAAGAAGTTGAAGACCTTGCGGAAGCACGCCGACGACTGAAGGAGAAGAAAGAGAAGAAGAAACAGGATGACGCCAGAGAGAAGTTTCTGCGCAAGTCACGAAGGGCCGCGGAGGCTTCAGACGGCAACCCTGCACCTGGACCAATCAATGGTGTCATGGATGTACCAGGCGACTTCCTGGTTGACTTCGGTACCGAACAAAAGTTTTACTGGGAGCTCGTTTGCGCCAAACTCCGCGCGGTTCAGGCAGTCAGGAACTTACGGCAGAAAGAAGGGACATCTGAAGAGTACCAGCGAGCGGAGCACGGTTTACTTGATGCAAAAACGAGGATACACCAGGCTGAAGTTCGATTTGCGGAGCATGCATCTGTTTTGTAAAAGTCTTCTAGAGAAAGGATACGGAATAAGGTTGGCAGCTATGTCTATACGGAGTGTTTTATCTCACGCTAATATATCCCTTAGAATCACGATTCAGCGTCGAGCCGCAATATTTTGACAGCGTTCATCCCCATGACATTCTTGAAGTCCCCCGTGTCTTGTCCCACTGCAAGAGCAACGGCCTCCGTATTCAGGCTCACGCTCTCCCACTCACCCTGTTCATCAGTCGAAAGTGGTGGGAAGAAGGGGTGATCTGTGCCAAACATAAGCCTATCAGAACCGCTAGCTTGAACAGCCGCCTTGAGCCCAACTTCTGAGTAAATAACAGCATCAAGATAAACCTGCTCCCTCAACACATCCCACACTGTTCGACGGCCTTTGGTAAGCTTGCCTTCACGAAGCAACTGCCCGTCATGCACGATGCAGCTTTCGATCCTGCCAGCAAGGAAAGGCAAGGTTCCACCACTGTGGGCGAGGATCATGCGCAGTGCTGGGACTTTGTCGAAAACGCCCGCCAAGTACATCCTGGCGACAGCGATTGTTGTCTCCATAGGGAAGCCGAGGGCCAAGGGAAGCACATGCCCATATTCGGCGCTCGCCCGAGGTCCCCAGACATCGTTTGGCAGACCGTAGTGAGGATGCAGGAAGACAGTCAGTCCTGTTGTTGCGAGAGCCTCGAAAATGGGGAGAAGATCAGGGTCGTCTAGGCCTTTCCCGAGTCCGGAAGTGCCCAGAATCACCCCGCGACAGTACCTGAGGGTCCGAAGATGTTCTATAGAGGCGAGGACAGTCTCGAGAGCTGCTGTCAAGGGAAGTGTTCCGAAGAAAAAAAGCCTTCCAGGGTGATCGCTACACATGCGCGAGAATTCTTCATTGACGGACTGCGCGATTGCGCCTGACTCTGAGGGGCTTAGAAAGTCTAGCCACGGGTTCGCTAGGGATATGACAGATATATCAATCTTGTGCGTATCCATAAAGTGCAACTTTTGCGCAAGTGATGCATAGTGCGATGTTAGAGGCCGCCCAGGTGGTTTTGCCTCAGGGTTCTGTGCCGCTTCTTCCAATGCTTTGACCTCAGCCTCCAGAAGGATGAGTCTTGGATCAGGTGCTTGGGAAAACTTGCGGACGAGAGGGATTTGGGAACGCGATTCCAGGATTTGGATATATGAGGGAGGGTACATGTGTGTGTGTATGTCTACCACGCGGGAAGTAGAGGACGACATGGTGTTTAGGCCACTGAGAAGAGAGGCAATGGTGGAAGTGTGAGATAGGAAATTGGACGAAGCTTCGACTGTGAGTAAAGAAGCAAGCTAGAATGTCTGGATGAGGCACAGCCAGCACACACTCGCTATCAGCTCTTGCGGGCCAAGCTGTAGCAACGTTGCAGATCAACAAATCGGGTTACCCAAGTTGAGAGACACGCATAAGATGCTACTTGGGAGCGATTGAGATCGATACTAACCCCGCATGGCTGTTATCACTACAACCTTGCGATGTCCTATCACCCGCTTATCAGTAACCGTTGAACTGAGGGGTTAGGCGTTGGCCGCCGGCAAGCCTCTTTCGTTTCTAGGAATGTTCCGTCACGCTTATCGGCCTGTATTGGAGGTGTTGTGCCTATGTAGGTATATGTAGCTAGCAGATGCCAGCAAACTTGAAGACATCCCTCACGACTAATTTTTCCATGTAACCTATCTGTGTTGAAATACTGCAGTTCCTTCCCATTTATTTATCTTGTCGGCTGTATTCCCTCTACAAGTACCATTGCCATGGCCTCGGGTTTAGCTGTGAGCAAGGAGGGTCTATCAATTCCCGTCAGTAATCCAATGCCCAGCAGACTGTAACTCTTACTAACTAAGCTTCTCCTGTTTCAAGCTCATTGACTTCTCGCGCTTCCTCAGCGGAACTCCTGTGGAGCGTAATGAAACGGCCAATGCCATTCTTGACGGTTTTAAAACAGCTGGATTCATCTATCTCAAAAACCATCCCATCCTTCCCAAAGATTTACAGCATGCATTTGATCTATCAGCCCGCTTCTTCAATGAACCCCTAGAGAAGAAGATGGAGGTAGCCTGGACAACTCCAGAGGCAAACCGAGGCTACTCAGCCCCTGGACGCGAGAAAGTCAGTCAGCTCAAGGATATCCAGGAGGTTGAGAAAGTGCGTGCTGCTTTGCCGGACTTGAAAGAGAGTCTTGAGATTGGCCGTGAAGATGAGCCCGGACATCCGAATAGATGGCTTGAAGAAACCGGCGACCTTGTTGGGTTTCGAAAGGATATGCTCAGATTCTTTGAGAAGTGCCGCCAACTGCACGTGGAGGTCATGAAAGCTATTGCTGTTGGAATGGGGCTCGATGATAGATTCTTTGACTCTTTTGTCGATGTCGGAGACAATACGCTGCGGCTATTGCATTATCCGGCCGTTGATTCTAATATCTTCAAAACGAAGCCAGGCACAGTTCGAGCTGGTGCACATAGCGTAAGTTCTTCTGATCCTACGAGTTTCGCCCTGACCCCAGAATAGGACTATGGATCCATCACCCTTCTCTTCCAAGATGCTCGAGGGGGGCTCCAAGTCAAGAGTCCAACAGGAGAATTTGTCGATGCGACACCAATCGAAGGCACGGTCGTCGTCAATGCCGGCGACTTGCTTGCGAGATGGAGTAACGACACCATCAAGAGCACCATCCATAGAGTTGTTGAGCCACCGCAGAAGCAAGCTGAAGCTTACCCACCTCGATACAGCATTGCGTGAGTACAGTGGTGTTTCACTGTGGCGTTGTCAGACTAACTTGGTGGCAGATACTTTTGTAACCCCAACTTCAAAAGCTATATCGAGGCGATTCCAGGGACGTTCATTACGGAGAAAGACAAGAAGTATGAAGGTATCAATAGCGGTGATTACTTGGTCCAGAGACTGACTGCGACGTACTGAGAGTCGGCTTTGTTAAGAACATCATGGCCAGCGCAAACAGGCCTCGTTCTTTGAGGACCTCTGCCTTCAGATGGCGTAGTATTAGCACGAGACTAGTCAAATCATGATCCAAGAAGATTTCTTGGTGAAGTGTTGTGATAATGCTGTCTCATAGAAAGCACCTAGAGTGTACGTATGTAGACTTTCGTTGACTACTACCTAAGGTACCTAGGTAAGTGGTGGTACCTAAAGTTAGCATGTGAATCTGGGTTGCAGTGGGTTAAGGTGGGCAACTCGCTACCTAGGTACCTAAAGTACCTAGGTAGGTATCCCCACCAAAAACACTCAACACCGAGGCGCTAAACCTAATGAATAACTTCGAGGTTTCTTTATTGTTTGACATCCTCAACCTCTGTTTTCCATCGTCAACACTCACCCTAACACTAGGCTCCAACTTCGTTCTTGGCTCGCAGTCACTCATTCGATCAACTATAGGCAGTCTACTGCTCGACTTTGAAGTTCCCGGCTCCCAGATCGTAGCAGCAATGGACTCTAATACTCCGACCGCAAAACGACCCCTGAAACAGGAGCCTTCAACAGCAAACAAGGCCTATCTGATCTTCTACAACTTCATCTCAGCTGTGCAATGGTCTGTTGTGCTGGGACGCACCGCCATGCTTGCCAGTGCCTACGGGCCTGAGTACGTCTATCCTAATATTGGCCAATATACAAAATGGACACAGACTTTGGCTGGGTTGGAGGTCCTGCATTCGATGCTTGGTATGATTCCTCTGCTCCTTGACCTTGTATTGTATTGTGGTATATATTAACATAAAATGTTCCTTGCAGGCGTCGTTCGCGCTTCCTTTATGACTACTCTTATGCAGGTCGCCTCGCGTTTCCTGCTCGTCTGGGCCATCGTCGACGTCTTCCCCTTCCTCGCCCTCTCTCCCTTTTATTCGTCTATGCTCGTCGCTTGGTCCGTCACCGAGATTATCCGCTATTCCTTCTTCGTTCTCTCGCTGTGCGGCTACCAACCCAAGTTTCTTACTTGGTTGCGTTATAACACCTTCTTTGTGCTCTACCCCATCGGTATCTGCAGTGAATGCATCCTCATCTGGTTCGCCACTGAGCCTGCGGGCAACATTAACGAGCTCTATAAGTGGGCACTTTACGCCATCTTGGTTATCTATGTTCCTGGTAAGCTGAAAGAGACTGGGTGTGCGACTGTAATCCTAACTTTGCATAGGATCTTATGTCTTGTATACACATTTGATGAGCCAGAGGCGCAAGGTCATGCGAAATCTGAAAACCCAGGGTCAGAAGGCTCAATAAAAGGAATTTAGACGGTAAAGAAAAGAGGAGAGACGAGTGCCATTGAATAGCATACAATGGGAAGACTTTGGGGAACCAAGAACTATCTCGATGTGATTCGTATATATATTAGGGGCAGATATCTCTAACTAAAGAAACATAAGTCCAGCAGGTTAAACAGTTTTTTCGACCTGTGGAGTCTCGGGCGAAAGGCCGTCCTCAGTCAATGGTGCATCTTCCAACAGGAGTGGTTCTTCAGCACTCGTCTCATACCAGCCGTTCTGTAACCAGCCACGAATCATTTCAGTGGCATCCCGTGCCAGTTCGTTGTACCCTGGATTTTCTCTCGGCGTAAACATATCTGGAAACAGTTTCAGTATAACGATCGTCTCTCGAACGGCTTGACTTACTCATATGTGCTCCAGCCTCGTCCGTTGCCTTGTCGTTGATGGCTTCCATCCACACCCCTCCGGGCTGCTTTTTGGGAAGATTGCAGAATGTCCTGTCCTGCCCCAATACGGTGCCAACGACGTTAATCTGCTTCGACGGCGCTGCTTTACCAAGACGAGTGTATATGTTGGCGAAACCCACGTCTAACTCCTCTCGCAACTGAAGAAGACACGCCACTCGTTTGCGCAGTTCTTCTCCTCTGGCAAGGCATCCCACGAATTCGAGATGCGACGACGCCCAAGACCAACTCTCACCCAGTTGGTCGCGCTTCATCCATGCCGCAGCACCTCCAGCTGCTACCGCTCCAGCTGCGCCAGCGTACATAGCCATTTTGCCCCATTTTTGCCATGAATTGCCACCGGATGCGGAGGGAGCCGGCAGCGCCCCAGCTATCTTCGGGGGAGCGGGCGATGTCGAAGGGGAACCTGCTGTTTTGGCGCCCCAGAGTGATGCTCCGAGGCCGCTCAGCTGCGATATTGCACCTACAGCCTGTGCAGCGTTTTGGTACTGATCCTCTGCACCGTGAGCTACCACACCAGGAGATATGCCAAGATAAGGAGTATCAAAGGCGAGAACACCTTGAATGTAGGGAAACATGAGGGAATTGAAAGTTGGTTTCTCGAGCTTTTGAATTCCGTCTTCCGTGTAGATAGGCTTCTCAGAAGCTAAGCTGATGAGCATCTCGGCCGCCACGATGCCACCCATGGAATGGCCGACGAGGATGGTTCGCACCGAAGGCTCTATCGTTGGCGACGGTGTGCCAGCTGCGACCTCCATGTCGATGACCATGTTCTGAAGCCTATAGTAATCGCTTTTAGCCAACGCCCTTGGAAGAGCAGCAGTCCAGCAAGGAATACTCACCAGTCGCGGAAGCGACTCACACAACTGCCCAAATCCCCACGAGTCTCATATTTGGGATAAACAACCACTTCAACATCAACCTTTGGCAAAGCCTGCCCTACCAAATCGCGTAGGTCCTTGGTGAATTGATAATCAACACCGAACGTGTCCTCGCCGCCCTTGAGAAAATTAGTATTATGGCTAAGACCGACTATGACTGGCGAAGACGAGGCAGCGAGAGGTAAAGTCGCAGTATGGGTGTGTATACCTTGAAACCATGAATAAAACAAAGAAGCAGAGTCTTCTTCATTATAAAGTTCTGTCCATCAAGATCGACCTAACGGAAAGCACACGTTGGCGAAGGTCCAGCTAAGACTGTCTGTGTATCGGGGTTGTGGCGAATGAGGACAAGTCTAGGTTTGTTACAGAGAGACAGAGAGACAGAGAGAGAAAGAGCTGAGCTGAGCTGAGTTGAGGAAGCATCAAATTCAAGACACCTGACCTGTACTATCAAACTCAGAATCTTATCGCGTCAAATGATCACCACCGCTGTCGCTGTTATAGATAGAGAGACGAGTAAAAGTTACTGCATGTAAGGCTTATAATTAAAATACATCCTACTATTTATCTAAACTCGCAGTGCAAGTTCGCCATCCCCTTGCAGGTTTGACGCACTCCAGAGTCGTCCATTGGGAGGTCCATGAAACGAATTCCGTCAATGCGTCCTCTGTGTATGGTATTTGATCCTCGATTCCCTTCGCTTTCTCTTTCCCTGATCGCATATTGTTTATTGACACCTGTCCTGCCGAACGCCATTGCATATATCATCAAACAATCGCCGTTTCGGGCGATACAACTTTACAGGCTATTTTGCGGCCCGATCTTATCGATCAACAGTCCTCCCTTGGCACCCGCATTTGTCATTCCTCGTCGCTTTGAGCAGCAGTGCTACCGCCGTTTGCCTCTCTCGAGCCACTAGAAATCAGTTTGATCCGGGTGCCACTGGGCTGCGGAGTGCCGCCACCTCCAGAGGGCGCCACTGAACTGTCCTTTGCCCCTTCTTCAAGTTCTTGAAGTTCAGGATGCGCCACCAGTTCTTCTTGGTACTTGGAGTTGAAGAATTCCTATCACACGTTAGCGAAAAATCAGACAAACAACCACAGACGGAGTATGCTTACGTTCATGACCTTAGCATCTTGATACAGAATGCTTCCATCCTCGTTGTAAGTTTGACAGTTGCGGATCATCAATTCGATGTCCTTTCGCAGTCCACTTAACGATGTGTATTCCTCCTTTTTGATCCGAGTCTGTATCTGGTTCATGCAGATAGGGTTCTGAATGATGAGATAGTAGTCTGCGTAATCGCGCTTGGGAGGCAGTTTGACGAAGGGTCCGATGATGAGACGCTTACCAGGATCCGACTCGTCATCCTCGGGGGGTTCAATATCGTCCACCTCCAAAGTCATTAGAGCATCGTACAAGTTACGAAGACTCTTTTGTAAGACTTCCCGCTGATGGGGTGGAAGCCGCGACTCCAGACTGACTTTGCTGGGGCGTCCTTGTGGCCCACGTCGCTTTTTGGGAGGAGGTTCATCATTACCGTCCTCGGCCTTGCGCTTCTCGTTCTTGCTGCCTGGTTTACGACCTCGTTTCTTGGGGGTTTCAATCTCCTCAGTGCTTGCTCTACTACCTGATGGCGATTCATCCACTGAGTTGGGGGCTCCAGACTTCTTTAACCTGTTGTTCTCTCGCCTGTCCTTTCGGGCTTGCTTGCGAGCCGCAGCTGCTTCTGGAGAGTCATCATCGTCATCCACAGCCATAAGCCATTGCTCTTCAGTGAGACCATCGTCGTATTTGACTTTGGTGCGTTCACGCGCACCACGACCCAGCACAACATCCTCCGTCTCATCCGAGATAGGATTCCCCTCATTCAAATAGATATCTGGCAATTCATCCTCACCCATAAGTCGAGGTTTGCTGCCTGGTCCAGTGCCATAGGGCGAATTTCTTTGTCTTTCCTCGTCAATCTTTTGGAACACAGTTATCTCATCATCACTGCGCGCAAGGAGCATGTTGAGTTCTTCATCCTCCATCTCATCTTGCTCACCAGATTCCGCCATATCAGCAGTCTCCAATAATGTTCGAAGCATAGCGTCACGGTCAGTCTCAGAAGACTTGTTGTCGAAACGACCGGCCTGAATAACCTTGCCATCCATATCCAGTTTAAATCTTGCTCGCTCGAGAATCTTCTCTTCTACCGAGTTGGAGCTGATAAGTCGGAGGATTCGGACTTCATTCTTCTGGCCAATACGATGAGCACGATCCTGGGCCTGCAGATCTTGATGAGGGTTCCAATCGGAATCGTAGATGATGACGGTATCGGCGGTCTGCAAGTTGAGACCAAGACCACCTGCGCGGGTGGATAGCAAGAACATGAAGTATTTAGAGTCAGGGGCATTGAACTCTCGAAGCAAGTCGGAGCGCTCGTCGGATTTGGTCGTACCATCCAATCGGAGATACTCAAATCGCTTGTAACGCAAATAATCCTCCATGATATCCATGATCGCAGTCATCTGGAAGAACATCAAGACTCGATGGCCAGTTGCCTGATACTTAGGGAGAATTCTGTCAAGCAGCTCGAATTTTCCTGCTGTCCTCCATAAGAGATCATTGCTGACATTCATAGGATTCATGACATTTTCCACAACATCGAAAACGAACGGGTGGTTGCATAGCTTCCGGAGCTGCATAATCATGTTGCTCAATCCGCGAGCACCAGTCTTTCCGCCCTTGCCATCGCTAACGACAAGTCTGTTGTGGGTGACCATCTGCTTGTACAACTTGGACTGAAGGGCAGAGAACTTGCACTTGATGACCTTCTCTGTCTTGTCGGGAAGGTCCTTTTCAACATCCTTTTTCAAACGACGGAGAAGGAAGGGTCGCAAGACCTTGTGAAGACGCCTGATGACGAGAATTTGCTCTTCTTCAGTGAGTTCCATCTTGTCCTGGCTGCCAGTGTTCGCGAAGGGAGTATTGAACCACTCATCAAAAGTCGTTGCAGATTTGAAAATATTCGGCAGAACAAAATTGAGCATGGCCCAGAGTTCAGAGAGGTTGTTTTGTAAAGGAGTGCCGGTGAGAATGAGTCGGAAACGGGTATGATAGTATTGCTGAATGGTAAAGCTCAATTTGGAGTTTGAGTTCTTCATTCGGTGACCCTCATCAATAATCATATGGAACCACTTAATCTTGCTTAGAATAGGGCGATCCTTGATGATGTACTCATATGTCGTGAGTAATACTTGGAACCCTCCTTGCCGGATCCTGTCTTGCTGTTGTTTACGAGTATTGGGAGGTCCCTTGTAGACAATACGGCTCACAGAAGGAGCCCATCTTTCGAATTCCAAGTTCCAATTTGTCAGCGTACTTAGAGGCACGATGACAAGGTATGGTCCAGCTTGTTGTTTCCTCTCAATCAGGTAAGTGATTAGACTGATAGTTTGAATGGTCTTTCCAAGACCCATTTCATCAGCCAAGATACCGTTCAGATTGTTGTTGTAGAGTGAGATCATCCATTGGAGACCCTTGACTTGATACTCCTTGAGCTTACCGCCCACAAGCATGTTGGCTTGCTCGGTAACCTCCTCACGAATACGATGTGCCACAGCATAGTAATCAATCTTCTTGCTGCTTTCGTCATCCTCATCGTAATCACTGGCATCATCCATCTGCGGATCATCCCCATCGCCATAGCGCTCGGCAGCCTGGCGTTGTTGGGCCTTGACTGATGACGCGAGTTGATGCAAGAAGCCATCAGTTTGCTTGAGCAAGTGCGTGATACGTGTATCCTTGGCCTGGTCAAGAAGCTTAAGGTAAGCCTCTTCGTCGTTGGCCTTGAGAGCCTGGAGACGTTGTTTGGCCGTTCTCTCGATACGCTTCTGCTCCTCCTTTTCGATGTTAAAGTGTTGCTGGTACATAAGACGAGAGAGCTTGTGCGACTTGGTACGTTGCGAAGAAGCAGACTCTTGGATTTCTTGACGGTGAGTGTAGATAGCTCGAAGGAAATCGGTGTGCTTCTTCTTCTCTCGGTTCTCGCGGGCATCGCGTTGCTGCTTCTCGAGCTTTTCGGTGATACGAGCCTCACGGACGTTCTGCTTCTTCATTCGGCGGAAACCGGATCGATTTGTGGTCATGGCGAGGTTATCATAATGCATCATTTGACGTCCAATCTTATCCCGAAGAGCCCGTTGCTTAGCGTAGAGAGCTATGCTTTTCATCTCAATTATTGCTTTTCGCTTGAGAGAGTCGTCGGCCTCTAGTGTCTCCTTGGAAGAGTCCCAGTGAGCCAAATCACCAGGCAGGTTCTTTAACTCGGCATATCGCTGTCTCATCCTGTTCGAGACAACAACTTCTCGTTCGTATCGCAAATGATCAAAATCGATACCAGTAGGAAAAACACCAGGAATAAACCAGCGATTCTTCCGTTGGGAATGATCAAAGTACTTGATTTCGGGGCGGATCATGCTAGTGCCATAGGGCGACTTTACTGTCTTAAATGTATGCGCCTTAGGAATATCCGAGCCCTCATCTTCTGTCACGGCTCCAAGTCCGTTCTGTCCATCTTTAGTGGATTCGGAATCTGCCTGGTTCAATTTAGTCGCTTGGATCACCTGCGCAGCATCGGCGACGGCGGCCTGTCTACGATGGCGCTGGTTGAATATGGCCTGCTGCAGCTGCAGAGAGACCCCGGCGTTTTTCCCCAGCAGTTTGAAAGCATGGATCTGCTGTCGAAGTAGACCGAGCTGTTGCTGCGTGAAATGGTTTGAAGATGGTGCAGTCGATGGAGACGTCCCAGTTGATGCAGGAGTAGGAGTCGTTTGGTTTGGCATTGCGGAAGCACCGAGCGGATTAGAAGGGGGTTGAGTCGATTGGGGCGAGCCTTGCTGCATGGAACGTCCAGGCATAACACCGTTGGCAGGCGTACCGTTTGTTGCATTCTGCATCTGTTGTTTTTGTTGCTGCTGCAAGAATTGCTGCTGGTTACGTCGCATGTTATGTTGCTGCTGGAAACTCATCAAGAACTGCGAAGCCTTGATGTATTCAGGGTCCGATGGTGGCACGCCTTGCTCCTTCATCTGCTTGAGTTTCTATACGACGTATCAGCATTGATAGTCCGAAGCAATAAAGAGTGTTGAAAGAAGAAGGAAAAGAGTCAATAGCGAGAGCATACCCTGAAAACTTCTTCTGCCTGTTGCTTGGTAGCGCCAGCAGGCATTGGCGCGCCTGGGTGCTGAACAGCATGTGGTGCATGCACCGACGCCATGATGAATGAAGTATACGGCGCGTTGACTTTTTGATAGCCAAATCGGTTAATTAGTTGTGAAGATGCAGCTACCTATGTGGCATGTCGCGCAAGATGGGACGTGCCTCGGCGTCGCGAAAACGAGTGCTTGACGCAGAAATTAATTAAGGGATAATGAACGCGTCGGAATCGAAGCAAAAAGGATAATGTTAAAGACCACGTTGGAAGAAGTCGTCAAGAAAATGGCGACACGTCGGAGATGGCGCGTGGGATAGCCTTGGCGTGGAGCAACCTTCAAGTCTGGAACGCGGTGCTTGCAGTAAGTTGCTAGAGGCACGGGAATGGACACTCGATGGTCCAAAGAAGGTCGAATACTGAAGGGAAAGTGTGCGATGTGGCGACAAGGCGCGTATGAATCGGTACCGGGGATCGGGGCGGCGTAAAAATCGCGTGCAACACGGATTCGGTGGTTTCTCTCGATGAGAGCCGATGGTTTAAAAGGGCCCTGGCGATTTTTTTGGATGCGCGCGCTCGCCGGTTGATGATGGGGAGTGGTGAAGGCACAACTGAACAAGATGCAGCGTGATGGTTGGTGCGGTCTTGAGTCGGCCAGCTAGAGTATTTTTCAGCACGGCCCCCCCTGTCAGAAGTGGCCCCGACTACCTTAGTAGGTAGAGAGTTAACAAAATGCGCCTGAGGCAGCCAAGAAAGAGTATTAGGTAATTGAAATTCTTCTTTGCATTGGCTGGACCTGAATCTTCTGGTATAATCACACTGAAGAGAACAGTGGTCTTTTTATATCCCTAGGAACACCTCTGAGGTATCTTTTTAGGGTCCATCCAATAAAACTGCAAGCATCAGGGATACCGTTCTTCTCTTATATCTATTGTTTAGAATAAAGTAGCCTTGATAATGCAGTTTGCAGGTCGTGACTTTGACTTATGCTGCTGTGCCTCCTTCATCTTCATGGCTTGTATTTATGGCAAAAAGATCAGCAGCCAATCAATCGATAGGTACTGGTGTCAGACCCATATAAATACCTAAAAGGTGCTCTTTCGGCTCCTACGGGACCAATCATAAGGAATGGTTGACTCATGATAAAAGTATATATCAAATGGCTTATTTATTGACAGTTGATATTGGATAGAAGAGGATAGAGTCTATTCTGCCTGGAAGATGGGGAAAAACTACTGCGTTATTTTTACCGAGTGCCTAAATCTATCTCACCGAGTGGCGAGAAGTGGATGGCTTCAAATCAATCAATTACCATATAACACGAGCTAGGAGAGGCCTGAGGTCGTCGTAGGCTCTTACTGGGCTCTCGTATGTTCCAGACACAATCTTAAGCCTCCTATAACCTCCAGCGTGTGTTAGTGGTCTCACCTCTTGAGCCTTTTCTTGTCGTGACCATCTTCCTCGTCGCTCAGCTCCGCGTATTGGGTTTGTGGCTGCGTCTTACTCCAGGCTTTGGTAAACATAGGGTCACTCTGGGCCTTGTCTGCGTATTTCAGTAGAGCTTCTCGCGGATCTTCGTGCAGCATGCGCGCAAGAGGAATATTCTCTGCAATGAGCTTCTCGTCCGGCTGGTTCTTCTGGAATGGTGTCTGTTGGGGGATGTGGGGACGTCGGGGATCTTTCGACCGGCCTGATACTGTAACTCCAGATGGCTTTGAGCTTCTTGTCGCACCTGGCACTACAATCGCATCACCAGATACGCCAACAGACTGGTCCATTGTTAATTCAGGATTGTCGTCGATATGTCGCTTCTTCGGTGCTCGTGACATGACGTCTACAGCGCCTCTACTCGACATTTGCGGGTTGTACAAGACATGAGTCTCGGCATTAGCTGAACCTGTAACGATCTGATTAATCTTCGGATGCCAATCCACTGCGATTAGTGGTGACCCAGGTGTTATTTCAGTGACAAGTTCTGGGCGCAGATTGCCAGGATTCAGAATATGGAGATGGCCGGTCGCGGAGCCCGTGATTATGCTTGTCGAGTTTGGCGCATATTTGATGTTGCTCGTTGGGAAATGGTCTGACGTTGAGGTATGTGCGACTGTGACGAGAGGCTTCGTGAATTTGCGGGTGTCCCAAAGTTTGATCAAATCGTCGCCTCCTCTTGTGACTACCATGCGACCGTCGGACGATATATCAATGCCACCGGTCCACGATTGCGGTTTATGTGCGTCGCGAATTTCTCCTGCGGGTCGTGAGAAAGGACTATTGCCACTGTACATGACCAGCGAGCCATCCAAGGCTGCTGCGACAAGGACGTTGCTGCTTCCTTGGGGCGACGATCCCCATGCAACAGCGGTCATCTTGGTTCGACCAGCAGAGCCAGCGGCTTTGGACTTGAACACAACGACGTCTCTCTGCGTCCGTTTATTGTTGATATCCCAAATTCTCAGTGTGCTATCTGTACCCGCAGTTACGCACAAGTTCTTGTCAGTGGGGTGCCAGGTTCCAGTCGTGATTTCGGATATGTGGCCCTTGGTGTTGTGCATGTCACGAAGGTACATGTCTCCCTTGACGAATTCTGTAACAATATCGCCGTCCCGGGATAGTATCTTCGCTTGGGGATGCGCTGACACACAAAGAAGGACACCTCCTGCTAGAGGGTTGAATTCTATGCGGTGGATAGGATGCGATTGCGAGTTAACGTCGGATGCCTTCGTTTCGTAGGGGTCGACGGATCGGAAAGATCTCAGCGTGCTGGGAGTCATAGAAGTAAAATCATGCAACTTGACAGTACAGTCTGTGGAAGCAGTTGCTAAACGTCCTCCTGCTGGATCTAGCGAGACTGTGGTGACAGCGCGATCGTGGGTTTTAAGAACAAGCTCGTGTGATACAGGGAATTCATCTTGGTCGGAATCGTCGCTGTTGTCGCTGTCGGAGTCATCACTAGAATCTTGCTTCTTCTTTCCACCACTGACTTCTGCGACTTTTCTGCGACTTCTTTCGATTTGGGCTGCGACATCGGCCTCTTTCGATTTCTTCCCAAAGGATGTGGGCAAGAAAGATCTCATAGGATCGTCTGCTGCCAGTTCGGAAACTTCAATCTCGAAATCATCGTCGGAACTCATGGCAAACAGCGTGGTTGGGTATCGATCGCCAAACAGGAGGCAGAGAAAGAAAGACAAGGTTCCGTGGGAGTCATTTACGAATGAAGTAAGTAGTCGGGGCAGTAGGCAGGCGGTCTGGTCTGGTTGAACTTTGCCTGGGCAGCGCTGGTTGGGTTTGTCGACCGCCCCGGTTCTTTTCCTTTTATTGACCTACCTAGTTCCATTCAGGACGAAGAATATCTAAGGTACCTACCTAAGGTACCTTAGGTAGGTACATAAATCGATACATTATCTCTTTGCCAACCAAATGAATCTCACCCACTGCTGTTACGAAAGCCACCGATGGGCTTTGGCAGGTTGGTGGTACTGGCCAGTCTGCGTAGCCTTTTACATTTCTATGGTCGTTAATAGTTCCCATTCTGTTTAGGACGAGTTACCAGTGGTTACTGAAGTGTCATTAGTCCTTGTGCTACATTCGGTATGCCACTAAGGTATGGTGAAGCATGGTCTGATGCCGTATCTTCAAATCACCGATAGATGGACTGCCAGGTACTCGACGCACATCCCTATGAAAGAAAGAAATTAATCGCCTATTCTTAATGAAAGGACCTTGAGTTTCGATAACCACATGGTACAGGTGTATTCTTGTTTTGCCAGTTAATTCACGATATCGCCCTTAGACGAAATCGCTGAATAGGTACTGATTAATACAAACATCCTACAAGGAGTATATTTCGTGTCTCCCATCACCGAGTGATGAAAGCAATACATATTGATTGATCGATTGATTGGCTGCCTACCACGACCCACTTCTTGACCCAGAGTAGACCTGCACGTCACCTCACTATGTTATCTCAACTTTACGCGACAATAACAGGGCTCCAAGCTCCAACACCACATTTACCAGAATGCCTTCAGATTCTCTATTGGACGAAGATGAATCATATGTATCCTCAGAGGACTCAGACTTCGCTCTAGATGATTCGCCCGACCAGACTTCCGATCACTCCAACTTGGAATATTCCAGCGACAAAACAGCTAACAAAAGAAGTCGCCCACAAGATGAAGCCGATGCAGGATATGACAATTCGGGTGATGAGGCGATCATAAAAAGGGGTGAGAAGCGTCGTAAGAAAACGCAAGCAAAAGACGCACGCGACCACGACGAGGGTGAGGGCGGTCTGATCAAGACTCGTAGACAGCGTGCCGCTGAGTATGCCTCTGATATTTGCATCCCCCGTGCGTTTTACTGACAAGGACAACCAGGAAAGAAGAGCGTCAATATGCGACAAACAACGAGCCGGTCAGTATCGATGTTGATGCGTTATGGGCACAAATGATATCCAATCCACCAACTCCAGCAACCAAGGACGAGCGATCCAACGGCGCAGACACAAGTACTTACTTCACTGGCGAGCCAAACGACTCAGCTGAGAAAAAATCGCATTCAACAATTTCCGACCAGTCATCAACAATGATTCGAATCAAACGCACGTATAACTTTGCTGGTCGAATTCACATAGAGGAAAAGATGGTTCCGCGTGACTCAGCCGAAGCAAAGCTTTATCTTGCCTCACAAGGTCAAGAGGCACCCAAGAATAGCACTGAAAAGAACGTTACGAGAAAGGCGTTCCGATCAGCTTTCGAGCCTCAGGTAGATCTTCTTCCCCATCGGGCAGATCTGAATCTTGGAATGGCCGCCCGGATCAAGGCTGGCAAAGAAGCACAAGCCAAGAAACTCAATGTTGTCGAGAAGAGTCGTATGGACTGGGCTGGTTACGTGGACAAGGAAGGCATCAAGGATGAGCTTGAGTTGGCTGGCAAGTCCAAAGATTCATATATGGCCAGAGAAGACTTCTTAGCAAAGAGCGAGGCCCTAAGAGAAGAGGACTCGAGAAGGGCAAGGCTCGCTGGAAAAGCTTGATTCGCCTATGCTGTTTTTTGGCGTTTTGGCATGATACCATGGGACTGGGCATCACTTTCAATAAATTTTGGGCGTTCACAAGGTCAGTAGGTATATCGACCTGCCATTCCATTGGACTAGGCATGTGTAAGTTAATCAATGTTGGGTACATCAAAAGGTCTCCCAAATATTACTAGTTTTTCTTGAGTTCTTGAATACTATATACCAAGCGTCTGTTTTGTTCGTAATATTTACGATGATCATAAATTCTTCCTCACATTAGGTAAGTACCTACCTAGTAGGTAGTGGGGCAGCCTTGTTGTAGTGGGATGCGAGGCTGAAAATTATTTGGTATCTCAACAGCAGCCAAAATTTCCTTGCAACATCATAATCCTAACGCAGTGCTTACCATTGCTGACCTTGAAACAAATCTGCCCGCAATGGCTATCCTGGGCAAGCGCAAGGCTGAGCCTCAGCCTCTAATATCCCAAGAAGATGCTGCAGCCATTTTCAGACGACATTTCGAGGCGGAATTTGCACCCCTGCCAGAGGCAGAAGCCGCTAAATCGAAATTCAAGAAGACGAAACATGAGGGAAGCAGCAACGACATCGAGAGCGAGGAAGAGGAGGATAACGACAACAGTGATGGGGACGACGGCGAATGGGGTGGTCTCTCCGACGAAGGCTCTGTTACAGAGGAAGAACAGAATCTAACAATACAGGTCGTTGACCATTCGAGAAAGCAACCGCCGAAACCAGCGGCAATGTCAAAACGAGAGCTCAAAGCTTACATGGTATGGATTGCGTCGTATCGGTCACTGTAGGACATGGCACTAATAGGAAACTCCCCAGTCATCACGACCTCCAGAGCAAACAACACCCAAAACCGAGCAGTCTCTATCAGCAACTTCATCCTCCTCAAACACTCTCCCCGAAGACGCACCCTCCCTCCTAGCCCAAGATCTTGAACTCCGGCGACTCCTTGCAGAATCACATCTTCTCGCGCCGGCCATTTCAGCATCGGGTACCACTATTACACCTAAGGCTTTTGCTACAGGCCGCACTCGTCAAAAGGCTACGGACTTGCGCATCCAGGCTCTAGGATCCAAAGTGTCGATTCACAAGCAAGAAAAGATGCCCATGAACATGCGCAAGGGTATTATTGCTGCGGCAGGTGCGCGAGAAGCAAAGCGCCGGAGAGAAGCTAAGGAGAACGGAGTGATCCTCGAACGAGAGACTAGTAAGAAGAAGGGGCGTAGAGATAGGGGAAGGGATGTTGCTGTCGACCGACCGGGAGTTGGTAGACTCAAGGGGGCAGAACTGCGCTTGAGCGACAAAGATATCAAGAGCATAGAGGGTGGAAGAGATGCATTCGGTAGAAGAAGCCGACGTTAGCACGGTATTTGGAACCCACTTTCGTACGCCCAGCAAGACATCGTCGTCACTTCAATCGACAGCCTTTGGTATGACATTTTTATATATCAAGAAAACAGTTTCTTCTATTGATCTATCACATGTGACCGTTCCTAGTCAGCACAGTCTCTCTGGCATAATGCCTCGGGATACAGTCTTATTCAAGGAATAGGAACCATATATATACAGATGTTTCCTCAGTCCATCTCAACTGAACACGTTCGTAATGCTCTGGGCCGCTTGAGAATCTTCCCAGAAGCTGTGAGAGTATGAATCTATTGGGGCCTTATTTTAAGCACATGTAAGCGCTTCCAGGTAAAAAGAGAACTTAAAATATAAACAAAGGAAAGGTCAAGGACAGCGCGCGCATATAACCATTGCAAATTTCCACCAAATTTGAAGCCATAAATCCCTTAAAGTCATGATCTGGACGCAACTAAAATGACAAATTCGTACGCAGGTTTGCCGTTACATCATACCGCTGGCGTTAATAGCAGCCGGTTGGCTCATTGTCATGGGCATGCTGAGAGTCTCGAGACTATTATATGACTGCGTGGGCGCCATACTTGAAGGTGGGGTCGAGCCATGCGCAGCAGCATTCAGGGAGCCGGTCACATAGGCGCTATCAGAGTGTGGGGAAGCTTCTTCGAGTGAGCCAAGATGGTCATCACCAGAGAAATCCTCATCTTCCTCGCCTGACAGGTTCAAGGAACCATCTCCACCATCTTCACGGCCATGAGTACGCTTGTGTCTAGTATAGGGTATTAGTGAAAGCTCCGTTACATGGTTAGGTGTGCAACATACTGGGCCAGGTTATCAGATCTTGAGAATGCCTTACTGCAGTGGGGACAGATGTAAGGTCTTTCTTGTGTATGTGTTCGCACGTGTCTATAATCCTTCAGTTCAGTCTTTACACATTACTATGAGACAGAGAACTTACCGCTTAAGATGTTCCAAACGCTTGAAAAGGCGACCACAGGTGGGGATGGGGCAAGAGTGTGACTTCTGAGGATATGGACCGACTTCCATAACGGTCGCGGAGCGAGCACGTCTAACAGCGCCGTTGGGAGCAGCAACAGAGCGCCGCTGATCATTGACATCACCAGAAAATTCATCGCCAGCGAGATGGGAAAACTCTTGCTGGTGCATACCCATTGAATGGGCAGCAGGGCTTCCTTCCACATTCGACAGGGGGGTTCCGTGCCTTGACATGTTCTGGTGGTGTTGGGTGTTAACAGAAACTGCGGAGGTACTGTAGGAGAGACCAGGGGGCGAGTTGTCTGCCGATTCATCGCCTTCAGCTACGGGGCCAACTGAGGCAGAAATTGATCGGCGAAGCTCAGAAGGCCGGTGGGAGTGTGTGTGCGAGGCTGTCTGGGCAGTAGCAGCAGGGGTCGAAATTGCCGACATAGATGGAGGAATGGATGAACGCCGTCTTCTCTGCTTATATGTCGGTGAACCTTCGATCACAGAGTAGACGTTGTTTGTACCATAGGGACGAGAGAACTGAGGGCCCGCTAAGTTGGAAGGTGGTAGTTGAACCATGCCGTTAAGACCGTTCATGCTAGCCATATGGTCAGGAATGGCCGAGTACAAGCCTGTCTCCTCATTGGCGATATACGCGGGCTCAGCCGAGATACCCAATGCCTGTTGAGGCGGAGTGATGGGTTCAAAAGATATTCCTCGGTTGCTGTAATCCTCGTACTGAGAGGAGACGAATGAAGGGGCTGGCGAATACTCGAGACCATAAGCAGGCATGGAAGCATGGCGCTGGTGCCCTTGAGTGATTGGGACACCATTATGGTTGTACTGAACACGGGTGAAATCAGGTTCCCTCTTAACAGGGACGGCTTGGGCCATTGGGTGAGGCACCGCCATCGTGCCGTAAGGTACCATTGCGTCCATCCCCTCCGCCAAAGGGGGCATGGACTGGGGCATCATTGTTGGGGGGGGAGGCATCGAGTCCATCGCACGCATAACTGGAGAGGTGGACTGGCTCTGAGAGAAAGCAGACTGCTGGGCGCTGAAAGAGGAGGAGTTGGCTTGTTGCGCTTTAGTCAGTTGCTCATAGAGCGACTGAGATGAGTCGTATTGAAAAGACAGGGCCGGTTCGCTGACAGCAACGGTGGTGGCTTCCTGACCCATCTTCTCACGCTTGAGATCGCGTTCCAGCGCGTCAAGAAACAGACGGTCGTGTGGGACACTGTACCAGTAAAAGACCTTTTGCTTCTTTTGTGTTCGGATGCAGTTGTTCTTGTAGAGAAAGTCGAGGAAGGCGCTCTTTGGCTCCTCCAGAGAAGCGTCGGTTCCAGACTTGAGGTTTCGCAAGTCGGAGAAGATACCCTCCTCAAACTTCTTGGAGTTTTTGACAGGGCGGCCAAAAGCCTGGAATCGGAACGACAGGCATCTCACGATATCTGTACCAGAAATGTGGAAAAGATTGTTCCTGTGGTTAGGTTAATGACCAAACTCGTGATTAACATAGTCAGTCCTATCTTACCAGAGAATGCAAGAGACGTATTCGCCAGTGGGCAACAAGAATCGGCGAATGTACTGATCGGGCTGCCAGTCGACAGGGGCTGAGATGAGGAAGTACTTCACTAACAAAGTGTCAGAAGAGGCAATTTTCTCACAGGCAAACTTACAGTTGTCAACTTGCTGCAGGGCAACTTGGGCATCATGAGGCAGAGCTTGCTGAGCCTCAGTACTTAGCATGAAAGTTTCGGGCTTCTGAGGCGCCATTGTGGAGTGTTGCGGATACATCTTGCTGGGTTCTGAGAGTATTGTCTATAGTGACGTGACCGTGGTAGGTCAGTCGAGTCGATGGCGCTCAACGGCCGGGAGTCGTTGCAAAGCGAACCGAAAAGTCTGGCAGATGGCAATCGAAACTTGTGGCAAGCAAAGGATGAAGGTGCAAACAACAGGTTTAGCCAGATTCAATAAGAAAGAAATGGTCGAGGCGCAGCCTGGATCCGAGTATAAATAATGATGGGAATGATGCTTGTTGACCAAAATTCGAGACCAGCCCGGAATGATGGAATCGCTGCGCAATGCGATTCAATACTCAGCTACCGCGTCAAGCGAATGTGACTGAGAGGCGTCTGGAGTGCAACCGTCAAGGCGTAGGCGATGGTGGGGGATCGAAGTCGGAGTTTCGCGCGAAACAAGAAATCGAACCAGATTAAAGCTATAAGCAAGCAACAACAGGGAAGCAAGAATCGAAAAGATATCAACAGAGCCGTAGAGCAATGTTCATCAAGAGCGAGCAGTGGCTTCGTGAAGGAAAACGAAGGACAGCTGAAAGCGTAGCAGCGCGTTGAGGATGAACTTGAGACGTCGGGGGAGAAGGCGGCTTCTATTGAGTTGGAAAGAGAAACGAGTTTGAGGGCAACTCCGGAATGGGTCCGCGGAGTGTGGAGCGAGGGGAGAGGGGAGGAGGGAGGAGTGCAAAATGAAGGGAAAACAAAACAACAAGAGGAAAAGATTTCGGAAGGGGAATCTGAGCGGGCGAGCGAGGATATACGGGGGTTTAATGAGATGTTGTGTGGGAATGTCGCGCCGATGGGTCTAGGTAGCAAGTAAGGCAAAGGAAGAACAAGGCAAGTAAGTGAATGAGTTAAGAGATGGAGACCCATGGAAAGGAGGACAGAGTAACCCAAGGGCAAGTACCTGGGCCTGGCATGGCAGGTGAGGTGCGCGCGGACAGATGGGGTGGGTTCCAATTAGGTTGGGATTGGACTTCTAGAGCACGCGCTAACCTGAAAAAGTGAACGACGGCGTTGCGAGGGCGGGAGAGCAGCCACATACCACGCACGGTGCTTTTGGGGAGGAGCCAGGTGGGATGGAGGGTGGAGGGCTTGCTCGTCAGCAACGGGAGCAGCGGAGTCAATGTCAGAGCATGATTCAGCGTGCCAATCAGAGAAAACAGGTGGAGGCTCATCGCTCTGCTGTACTGGAGCTGGCACAGTGTGGCTTCCTCTCTGCTTCCATTCCTAGGGACCTATGCACTGCAACAAATAACCCTAACTACGGTAGGTACCTATAGGTAGGTAGATTAGTAGATGGCAACGATAACGGGCAATGGATGGATTCAGGTCACCTTTGATGGAACCTGCAATAGCTCTCTATTCCATGTCATTAATTCTCTCCTGCTTCTTGCCTTCTTCCACTTATACATACGCCTCCCTGTCACTTAGCAATCACCCAAACACTTTTTTGTCTTTAGTTTATTCTAGATTAGAAACCCCTGAAGACCAAAAACTGGATCACCCACTCTAGATATTCTGGCAGTCCGGCTAGGAACCCGGGTTAACAGATTCGCAGGGAAATATAAGCCATTCTAACCATACGGTAATGTATTGTACTGTACAGTTTCATGTCAGATAGTATCACAACAGAAGCCCGATGATGTTTATACTGGTACCTTTAACATGGTGCCTCTACTTAGAGTACGGAGTACTCCAGTTCCCATAACAGAGTCAGGCTTGGAGCATTGGTACTAGTTTGTGCACGCCCTCATTCTTTAATATTACCGGTATGGAGCTGGCTGGAAGGCGCCGTGGAGCTGATTCCAAGTGTCTTTCGAAAGGCTCCAACTTACGACAGGCACAAACGGCAATAATACTACGTATAATGTAGGTGAAAAAACAATAAAATAGGAAGATTCCCTGGCAGCTTGCAAAGAAAAGACGGGGACGTCAACAACGCCAACAAATTCTTTCACTATTGGCTCCCTTGATTACCAGGTGTACATACATAATATCGTCAGGTTGATTCCACGCCCCTGCTTCAAAACAAACCCACGCTCCCTTCCGCGTCGGACGAGACTGACGGAATAGGGTTGAGGCCGAAAAGATCGACAAGGGTCGCGGAAACAAATCCAGAGTTGTATTCAGCTAAGCAACGTGGGTAACGGCCATCATTCTTGTCTTTGATTGCTGTCTTGCAACCATTATAATTCACAGAGACAATGACTGGGGGCATGTACACAACAAAGCCCCAAGGGCCCAAAGGCTGAAACGTAAAACACTGTCGGTTCATAACTTCATGGCCTGGCCGCATCGTGCCGCTTGTCTCAGCCTAATAATTGGATCTCAAAGTCCTCCCTGAAGTCTAGCTTGAAGCTTTGTGAGCTAATCTCGAAATTGCGACACACGCATCGCCCGGTCATGGATGCTAGTGGGATTCAATCAGTAACTTCTCACGAGTAGGCAAGGTGTGCTTCCACTTCAGATTCCCTTCGGTGGTCGGACAGTAGTTCTTGTGTTGAATCTTCAGTGTATTTGACGATTTGCAGGAAGAATAGGGAGTGGGTTTTCCAGAGGGGCATAACTAAGGTACTGAGGCACCCACTACCTAACCACCAGGTATTCTTACTATTACCTAGGTACGTACCTACCTAGTAAGAACGCCTGAACCATGGGATGCTTTAGCGCTGTCGGCGAACCATGCTTGGTTTTCGTTTACCATCAGCTCTGAAGCCAAAGTTTCCCACGGATGCTAACCACAGAATGTGGCTTTGTCCAAGCGAGTGCCGCAATCTCATCGTATTTTCCAGAGTCAATCTCGGAGATCACCATCATACCATGCATAGTCATAGTGTTCCTGCTAAAACAAATGGGGCCAATTCATGTTCAATACCTCGGCCGATACTCCTCGCAAAACAGTAATTCCTGACATTACCTAGCACCACATTATTAATATGCAGGAACAGTCCGGTTACAACGTGGGTGGCCGGCCGGTAATTATAAGCTACGATCATAATGGAAGCAATAGTTGATGGCCTAAGGCCATCCCTTGGATGTCAAGAAAAGGGGCTGATAATGTCGAGGTTGGAAGCTATCTACATGTTTGATTACAACCGAGCACACAACACGAGTAATCTATAAGGAGAATGAAGCGAGATGGGCACATTCTCCCTTGAGACTACCCCAACCGAACACAGTCGCAGATTGCTCATCATGTCACTTTCGAGCCTTCGAAGGACTGCCAACTGGTACATATTCTCAGGTTCGTACAGTACATAGATCGCTCGTGGTATATGCACGACATAGGATTCATTATTTATGCTTGTTGAACAATAAAAATTTGTTCATTTATGTAGAGAAACTGTGCTGTATTAACTACAGAGCAGAGGCAGTGGTCGTACCTTAATTAATAATGTCTTAAAATGTTCATCAAATCCATGTGTAGGTAGGTACATAGTATTCTTTGCCATGTGTTTCCTCCCTAATAAGTTAGTAGGTACTCCATACCTTTAGCCATTACGGATATCCGTACACAATAACTACATCACACAAAACCATCAAATGTAGTTCGAGAACTGGACATGATGAATATGTACCAATCATTGATAAGAACTTTATATCGCGGACATCGATACTGGCAGAGCTTAATTACAGAGATCAACCCCCAAGCTGCAATGTAAGGCTATACTTAGACTATCACTTCGTAGAGAAAACATCATGGCGGGGAGATGCTCCCAAGGGTAAGGCCCAGGACGAGCGTTCGATAAACAATGCCCAGCTATTGACGAATCCTTAAGCTGGATTCCACTCAGCAACGTCTGCGCCATCTTCTTTTGATTCCATCCTCCGCTTTTGATCAGAAATGCCGATGTGTTCCGCTGGCCAGTTGTAAGTCCTAATGGAAGACAAGGATATCCTTTCGGCTTACAGGATCAATTGTCTACACATCCCTGCCAGGGCTGTGTTAAGACAACGTCTTCATCGAGGTGAAACGTACCCACTGGACTGCATCAGAGACCACAACCTCGCCTAGATGCTTGTGCACCAGTGATGCAGGACATCTGAAACAATCACACCCCTTCAATGTATCCTGGATTGTGATCAAGAGGGTAGCTGGGCTAGCTGGGTCGTTGGGTTACTCTGTTTTACGATTTTATCAAACATGATCGAATCATCTTCACACTTTGCACCTATTACCCGTTTATACATTCGACCTATGAATTATTATTTTTACCTTGATTAGATACGGGCGTGTTGTTTTATGGAACCAATGCTCATTCCCATTCCTATTTTCTGTGGGTTGACAGTTTGGTTGAGTGGTTGAGAACTCTACACTGGATACCTTATTCAAAGTGTGAAGTAGCAGGGAGCCTGTTGATTGGGTTGTTTGGCTACTAAAACTTCATGTTTGGATCAGTATTATTAGCTACTACCAACTCCGATCATCACAGCTTCATAGTGACACTATACAAGTGAGCGTAGTATTGCGTGGCTTTTCCGTGTCGTTAATTAGAATACTGTACAATATGCGTGCCATCATGATCTCTCATATTCGCAGCCAAGCAACTAAAAGATCGGTCTGGATACAAGTGAGACTTTCTTTCATTATCTCGAGTTTTTACTGGACCCGGGGTCTACTCAGCATTGACAAGTCATAATGAGATATCTAAACGGGAACCATTTATGTCTGGCTTGCAGTCAGTAGCCTTCACTTCATCAAATCCTCGGAATCACCATCGATAAGCCAACACGATCGAGTACATACATACCAGTGGCTGGAAAGTGTGGTTGCATTGACTGCCATGGTCAACATTACCCCTGAGTAATCTTAAAATTACAACCAGATGCGCGACTTCGTGTGAGCCTGTGACCTCTGATTCGCGCTATCGCGGGCCACTACAAGTCTTTGAATGTCATGGCCTCATCTGTTGCTGCAAACTGTGCCTAATTTGTCACTTTATTCCAAGTAACACGAGTCACTTCCTGGAATCCTGGTGGCCCAGTGACTTGTCTGTCCACATACCAAAAGATGCATCAACCACAACTTGGGGTTAAAAATAATCTCTCATTTCCTGACCGCAAGCCAACAATCAAGCGTCTATCCTACCAATCCTACATCAAATCCACGACAAAAGCGCAGCGGCTTGCATTCACTGGGCCTCATTCCGTTTGACCTGCTCAGTCTTTGGCACTTGATAGCCAAGGACTTCGCCGAACGGGCCGCCACACATCTTTTAACGCTGGTGTTTCAAAAGCTGGTGTGTGCCCAAGTTTAAGTTGAGCGTCTGAAAGTGACCAATCATAAATTCAATAATATTCCCTGTCGGCGTCACCCAAGATTTCTCTAGTCAAGTCCCGCAAGGTCCAGTTTGAGGTGCGTCTCGGCTGCCCCATTGGCTGTATCAAGTATCCGCCCCAGCTTCATCTTTATGCTTCATCTTCGTTCCAGCCTCTAGTGTTTTTGTTACAAGCCAGAAATAGCATCAATACCATGTTCATCAAACCTGCTGGCAGGGAATGGCCGCTGATCGGGCTGTTTCCCGGCGGTGGACCAATTCTTGCGGGTTTTTTTTTTTCCTCTCACGGGATGTCAAGGATTAAGCTGATGGTTATCTTCCAGTCATCATTGTCACCTCCTCGTCAACTCAGCGCTAACGTGAAGTTTCTCGGTCGAAGCCTGAAGGGTCAGAATGGTGTTGATCATGAATCTTCAGTGCTAACACAAACCCACGGGACTTATAATGTGTCATTTTGAAAAATTGGCCTGTGGATGACCAAGATTACTCTCATAAACTACTCTGTACACTCGTTTGTACCGGTATAATCGACCCGCCTTTCAGTTGATATATCACTGCCGCAAACGGAATGTTCTATTCAGCTGAGAACTAAATTTGGTTGACTAGGCTTCTTCCCTGCTACCTCGAAGACAAAACTCTGTATGAGCACTGGCGGATCTGGCTTGCATTATCTCGACCGTAGAACAGACTAATGACCTGAAACAGCCCAAGCCCCGAGCAGCGATCATATTCACGATATGCTGTCCTGATGTCAGCTTCGTTAGGATGTGTATGTACCAGTAGGTCCGTGTTTAACTATTCGCCGTAACCGAGATCTGTGTGTTCATCAAACTCGCCGGTCCTCTGGTTCATCGACAACAGTACTTTTGTGACCCAAAATCTCCATTAACATCATGTTGCCGAGATCGTGAAACAGACCCTGTTCTCTGCTTCAAATACTTGAAACACGAAACGTCCAGCCACCAGCTTTTCCAGAAGATTTTGAAGCAGGCTCTTTGCGTTGTCGGTCATCAGACCTGTCCCTTCACACTTCGTACTCCTGTTTCCGGGCATCAGGGGTCCATGTCCGCTTGTTCCTGCATACGACCTCTCCGTACAGCCAGGTGCGATGTCCTCCATTGAGTCATGTTACCCATGGGTTATGAACTGAGGTAGTGGCTGAGTGGGCATTCTTCTGCTCTCCCTTGCTGAAGCGAGCCAGGTCTGCGAGGTTTCACCACACTTGGCACGCTATTCTCGTGAACCTAGCTTAACTAACTTCCCCATATGGATATAGGTATCTATGAATGCAACGTCATTCAAACAAACGGGGTATGTCAAACCCTTTTACGCCATTTGATTGTTTGATCGGCAGCTTCTCTGTCCCTGTTCTCGGTCATGGTCTAGATCCGAACGTTGGTCTCGAAGCGAGGTGGCTCTCACGACAGCGGAGACAATGATCAATGCTATGGCAGAACACTTCGCTCGGGTTCTCTATTATGGGGTGTCGTATCGCCACTCTGTTGTTGTTCAGCACGGAATTGGCCCGGCCACTCTGCCAAGAAGGTAGTGCTTGCTGCTATGTAGCTACATAGTAGTGGTTTCTCGAAAGCTCTTCTCATCGTCAGGGCAGATCCGAGTCTGGACCATGAGCCCCATCAGGGCTCCTTGTTGTGAAACAATACCACTATCAGAGCTTTCCTCACTGGGAGGCCCAACTGTGATGGCGTAATGTGACGACAAACCCACAGCTCTGCTTCCTCCTGCGTGTTGCTCTCCAGCGGTCGATACACGGAAGGTCGTCAGACTAATCGGTCTGTCACTCGTCGACCTTGCCCAGGCTTGCCAGGACCGAAGGATCGCCACTATCTCTGGTTGAAAGGAATTCTCAGCCCCTCAATTTATATATATTGGTTGATCTAGCAGCCACAGTGTACGTGTGCTGAAGACTTGCTCGCCGATGTGCTTGTTTCGGACAACCTCAGCTATCTTGGGCTTCCTCCGAAGCGACCAGTCGAAACACCACATATGTGTTCTAAGGCGCGTAGATGTAGGCAAGCCAAATAGTCACGATATAAATAGTAGTCTCCCTTATTTGATCTATTGTTTTGTTTTTGAAACGCTCCATTGTTGTCACTCGAAAATGGTCCGGTACGCGAATGGTCGACCTGCAGCCGTGTTAAAAAGTAAGCGCATATTGAAACGCGGCCGTAAGACAACCCAAGGGCGGTATATGAGAAAACAGACATTGTTTGTGGTGGTATTTGGTTGATTTTCGTGAGATAGTGTAGGGTAGGTTCAAGCGCACCAGTCCATTCGCATCCTCAGTTTAGAAATGAACCGTCTTTGGTTGTTATGCTGTTCGTCAGCCGAGTTGCGCAGATTCCTTTGGTCAAGGGAAGTCGTGTAGCGGTTGTAGGGGCCACCCTAACAATGTATCTTCGGTTGGTATCCTGGAGTGGTGAAGTGACCAAGATGAACCAGGCACTAGATATGCGAAAACAGCAATATCCCAAGGTTAAAGAATAAGTATACTAGAAAACTCCTGCATCATATCGCTGAAAAATATCGACGAATGATCTCGGTTCGTAGAGTATCAACGGGCCATAAAGGAACAAATCTTTAGAAACCCTATCTAACTATATATACAGATTCGCTACAGCTACAATCCATTCCCATGGTTTTCAAGGTCTGTGACGAGGTCACTATTCAGATCCCAAAAGGGTTCGAAGAGCTCTTCAAGATCTTGCCTCCTCTAACTCGAGCTCAAGCTGGCGGATGCGTTCGCTTTGATCCTGGGAGCCAGAGCTAACCTTACGCTTGAGAGCCTCGACTTCAGCGGTGAGCAGGGTGATCTGTTGGCTCTGGGAGTTGATAAGCTTTGTCTGGCCTTCGATTAGTTGCTTGATTTCTGCAAGGGAAGAGTCGCTACCGCTGGGGGCGGAGGAGATAGCTCGGGGCGCTGGAGAAGTGGGTGGCGGAGCCGCGGACGCGGCGGCAGCAGGAGTCCTGACTGGAGAAGAAGGTTTTGCGACGATGGAAGGGGAAGGAGCGGAGGCAGTCTGCGGTTGAACGGGAGGAGTAAACTTTGCAGGGACAGCTTGACGCTGAGCAGGCCGCGAAACCTCCTCGAAGCTAGAGGCGTCATCCTCCTCCTCCTCCTCCTCCTCCTGCTTGTCCTGGTATCTGGAAGCCATAGCAGAGATTGATCCTTTCTGTTCACTCATAGTGGGAGGAGGAGATCGCAGTGCCGGCGCTGGCTTGGTTTCTTCTATCTTTGGTGCAGGCTTCTCAGTAACAGGAGACGGGGCCGCAGGAGCCTTGTAATCAGAGGTGATCTCCTTGGGCGCAGTGCCGTCATAGATGCTCTCAAGGTCAATCTTGTTGGGAATAGCAGTCTTGCCATCGAACCATTCCTGAGCAGTCGCAGCGGGCTTGGTACCAGTGGCAGGAGGGAAAATATCAGCCTGGAAGGTCTCAGCGCGTCGTGGTACTGTGAACGAGATAGGCTCAATATAAGCGTCGTTGACTGTTTTGTAAGCCCTCATGACTTCATTCTCGTGGGTCTAGAACTGTCAGTGAACGTGACACTAGATTCGATGCAAGAAAACCGTACATTGATGCCTCGTCGAGGCATAAAGGCAATGCCGCGTTGAGGGTCGCCCGATTTGTACTCGCTAAGGAATTCGAACTTGTCGTTCTCGTATTCAAAGTATCGAATGTTGCCATCGCTGAACAGCGTCAGTAGCGTCGCGAAACATGCAAATATATGAGAACATACCCCTTGCCACCAAGGTACAGGCAGTTTGAACCATCATCTATAACGTATTTTTTAGCACTAGCGCAGCCCGAACATTGGAGGATAGATCTTACCCCAGAAAGGCATGCAGACACCAGAGATGGAATCCAGCATGGTGAAGCCGCCAATGGGCTCCGTCCTGCCAGGCTCCCAGAGAGCTATTTGTCGTTCACTCATACGCGAGAAACCAGTCGTCGCGAAGCGGTTGTGCTCTCCCAGCCAGACAGCGCGACTGTTCTTGGCACCACCATGGCCAGGCGCTTCGTGAACGGGTTTCTCCTGTCGGACATCCCACACCCGAATCTTCTTATCCCGCGAGGTGGTAACTAGCATGCTGCCACTGGCATTCCATGACAGACTCTGGACGATATCATTGTGCTTGAGAGCAAGAGGCGACTGACCAGTTCTAATGTCCCAGAGTTTGACCGTGAAGTCGCCAGATGCAGAGGCGAGAATGTTTTCGGCCGCAGGATTGAAAAGGACCTGTCCGACCTTTCTGATCGGGGATTAGTGGCTTGACTGACAAGCGACAACATAGGAGACCAACCTGGGGTGGCCAGCAAGCTTGCTCACAGGTGCGACATCTGTAATTTCCTCGGCGTCGGTATGTAGCGTAAAGCCTTCAGGAACCTCCCAAATAAAAACCTTGCCATCATCAGATGCAGAGGCGATTATGTTGTCGTGAAAAGGATTCCTTGAATTATCGTAAGCGCCGACGCAGCTCATGGGCCCAACAATAGGAATGCATACCAGTCAGTGTCGAGTACCGCAGCAGTATGGCCACGAAACAGTGGAATCTGGTCGGGAAGTTTTCCACGCTCGTTCAGAGGAATAACAGCGAATGCGCCGCCACCGGAGGCATCCCAATTGACTGAGAGATACTCGGGGTTGACCTACACGAAACCAACCACCCCCTAAATCAGCGCGCTGAACTCTCTCGTTGAAAGACTGATTGCACCACGTGCAGCGATTCAGTACGACGCACCTTGACCAAGTTTGTGTCCCAAGCATTACGACTAATATGAAGGTTGTCGTAGCAAAATTCCTTTCTCGTGGACTTTCCAAAGACGTGTCCTGGTGAGCAACGTCAGCATAACGAATCTCGGCGCGGTAGGTTTGCGCCAGCACGTACGATACTTGGACGCCCGCACAAAACGGCCAGCCATGGTGGTTTATAGTTGATTAAGGGTAAAATAAAATGGAATGACAGTGTATGCAATGACAAGACGTCGTTATATCGAGGATTGATTGAGTCGCTAAAGGGTCAACTTGGCAACGACGCCGTGGTTGTAACTGGGAAGGTGAGATGTACCAATACGAGGTGAGGTTCTGTAAGGTACGGTAGCTAAGGTGTGAGCCACTATAAATTGCGCTGCGCCTCATAAGCTCCCTGCTGGGCTAGGATATCCAGGTGGGTCGTGCCACCCAGCATTGCATTGCTCCTAGGTATGAACGTGGATACGTGTTGTTCATGGACTGTCACGTGCAATCAACATACCGCCTGAAAAGTTCTGGCTGAGCACTTGTTTTTACACTCATCAGTGATATTTTAGACGATTCGATATAATGCCCTGCTATAAGCTGAAATTCCTTGGCGCGCAAGCGCCTATTACCCCAAGAAACAAGTGAAACAACGATAAGCCATGTCCTCGCCGACGCCTTATAAGTGCATAAACGGCCAATGCTCCCAATTTCCTCAGCCAAGGATACAACAACAACCCCAACTCCAATCGTATTACAACATCAAGGTAGTACCCCATCAACCGTCAACCATATAAACCAATACCAGAAGAATGGAGAACAGAGACATCTATCATGAATATCCTGCTGGCCCTGAACGCCTGGTCCAGGTAGTAGTGTTACGGCGTCCAGCACCCTGTCTCATTTTCGTCTCCGTCATAAGAGCTTGCTTGAGTGAAATCGTGTCTTAGAGGAACATACTCTTAGGGCGTGAGTTCACTCGGCGACCTGATGCTCGGCGACGTAATTGCTCTTCTCGTCGAAGAACCAACTGACACCACTTAGCCTTAGCTCGCTGATTTGAAGAGTCATCATCTGGATTGTCACGTCCGACAACGTCAGTGAGGACCTTCATCCAGCCTTCCTTGTCTGCAGCTGTGTCTGCGTAGAAGTCAATGAGTTCACCGTTGTTGAATCGGATACGGAATCCTTCCTCGACAAACATGTAGCCTTCTTCATCTTCCGCAAAAGCAGATCGACGTCGTCGGCCCCCTCTACCAGTCGTCTCCTTTTCTGTCAACGCTCGACGATCGTCAATTAACCGTTTGGCGTTGGCCAGGTTGATGGTAGCTCGAGGTTGACGAGTTGCCTCATGATAAGCAGTGAGCTTGGTACCCACAAGCTTAAAATACCTGCGTCGCCAGTACTGGATCAATGTTAGTTTTGAAGAGAGAATAAGAGCAGGTGAATATGAACTTACAGGGCAATCACCACCTTGTTGACTAAGGTGACCCTCCCAGTTGCGGGACATCCTCTCTTCTGCTGCCTTGAGCTCCCGGATGCATGAGTTCATACTCTTGGGCATATCATCGTCTGTAGCATTCTTAGGGCGAGGAACAAAGAGGAGCTGAAGCTCCAACTTGCCCACCTTGTAGGGTGCACGTCGGACAACGGCCGTGTTGCCACGCTTGCTCTTGACACTGGACGCAAATCCAGCCTCTTCTGTGGCCCATTCATTGAAGCAAGCAACTTCAGCCATATAAGGCCGACCAAAGCACCGACTCTCATGTTCCCGAAGACAAACATAGGCGCGACCAAAGCTACCGTCCTCCGCAGCCAGAGGAGATAGAAGCTCGTAAGCTGTGGGAGGTCCAGTGCGCTGCTTGGCTTGGGCGTCCTTTTGTTGCTGTACAGCACGTTCCTCTTCTTCCCGCTGGCGGAGCTCCAGTTCTTTGCGTTTCTTGGGTGATGCGAATACCCTGCTGAAGGTCGAGGTTTTGTGCTTATGTGTCTTGACTGTAGGTGGCGGCGGCTTAGCACGCTCAACAGGTTTCTCCAGTTTGACATTGAGGGTCAGTTGAAACTCGAGGTCATTGGGTACGACGAGCTCAAACTCCTGACCAATTGGAGCATTGCGAGCTAGCTCAAGCCATGCTGTAGTCACACAATGTACACCGTTATCGAGGGTGAGACTGAACCAAGTTCGCTCATCTGCTTCTGTTAGACGTATCCTTGGCCATTTCATTACTGAAACTCACTTCTTGGAAGAGGTAGGTCAAGATCTTTAACACCCATAACCTTGACGAATAGGCGGCCTCTCTCTCCACTTTCTGGCGTTGCCATTTCAAGTGTCAGGTCCTCGTCGACAGGAGAATGACTAACGGCTGTTGCATTACTTTCTTGACCGGGCATAGGTGGCACAGGTCCAGTGCTGCCGCCAACACGCTTCCGCACACTTCTCTGGCGAGGCTTACCGTTCCATGGCTCAACAATGCATGACATGGGCCTATCCTCCTTCACAGGAGAGTTTCCAACGGATCTGGCAACTCGAAAGTCTTCGGTATCCTTGTCACTGGCAGTAACAACTTTCGTATTTTGTCGCATGAGATAACCGCGCTGACGACGAGATGTTACGTTAGCACTGAGTCCTTCAGCAATTTGTTGTTGGGCATTTGCTGCAGACACTTGTCTACTGGGGCTGTTGTGGGCTGGGGGTTGAATAAAGAGATCGTTGTAAGCCACCTTTTGGGCCTCGATGACTCGCTCAAAGTCTTGGTCGAGGCTGAGACCTAAGTCAAGATCCAATGTCAAGCTGCGGTTCTTGAAACTAGGATGACGGTTAATGAATTCGTCACCAGTGAGCAAGAGTCCGTTATTGTCTTTCGAGAGGCGCTTGCTATGCTTGTCGGGAATCGGAGGGACATCGGGAACCTCCATGCTCACTTGTCGGCGAGCCTCTCGCATAGCACTAATGTCCGAGGGAGTGTTTGACAAACGAGTCTTAAGCTTTGAACCTGGCGCCTTGATGGTGGCAGATCGCTCGGGAATAGCGGCTTGCTCAGGCTCTTCCGCACGGACAGGAGCTGGGTGGTGAATAACCGAGTCTGGTGTGCTGGGGCAGTCATCATCATATTCGTCCTCAGGATCACCCCATCCAGTGCCATCATACTCAGGCTTAGAGAGATGCTCAGGAGTGAATGGGCGCTGAAGGTAAGCATGGGCATCAGCCATTTTTGGAGCCTCAATCTCCTTGGCTTCTTTCACAGGCTCTTCAATCACTTTGGGCTCCTCAGGCTCGGGGAGCATGTAAGACTCAAAATCTCTAGAGAAGGAGGCATCTTTGTCGCCTGAAGAAAACTCTGGCAACGATGAGACGCTCTCGTTTTGGGTCTGAGTCGGTCTAGGTGTCATGACCTCCTCTCGGAGATCATCAAGCTCTAGGTTTTCCTCTCTTGCCTCCTCCTGGACTTCTTCAGGTTTGGCTTGTGTCGGTGTGGGTTCCTGTGACGAATAGTGGCTTTCACTATCACTGTCAGCTGGCAGCTCCAGCTTGGACTCCTCTTCATCGAAATCGACGTCCGAGTCCTCGTAAAACTCGATCTCGCTCTCAGGCATTCTTCTGATGATGACACTACCTTCCTCTTCCTCTTCTTCCTCCTCATCGGACACACCGTGCAAAGAATCCTCGGTAGACGGAATAGGCACATCAGGGTCTGCAGGAACCTGCCTTTCGGGGCTTCTACTTGGACTTCTTGAGGTGGGAGGGGAAGAGAAGATGCAATCCTTTTCTTGATCGGATGTCTGGTTGTTACCGTTGACCTTTCGCATGATGGAGTCCCGGGAAATACGCGGAGGTAATTGATAATCATCAAGAGCCGACATGTCACCAACGACGTCATCATGTTCTTGAAGAGCATCGTTGAGGCTTGTTGCTGACTCGGGCTCAGAGATTGGGCTGCTCAATCGTTCGCGGCCATTAGCTCTACGAAGGCGGCGCTCACGCTGCTGCTCCGCCGCGGTCTTGCCATCGCCATCGTCCGACAACATCATGAGTCTCAATCGCTCCTCAAGCGACATCTTGGCATTGCCAATGCTATGGATGTCCGACTTGCTTGTGGCAGAGGCTTGAGGAGGAGATGGAAGATTTCTGTTAGACCCAAGCATTCTTTCTGCGGTTGCTGACAGACTTGGCGATGCAGGTGAAGAGGGCGCAGAATTGTTGCGGGAATGGCTCATAAAACCAGGAAGAGGTGGCAGAGGCCGATGCTCCCCGTTTGAAGTCGTAGAGTCACTTCGAATATGTAAAGGACGACCAGCCGTGGCAGCAGAAGGTGTACCCTCGGGCATGGGACTGTCACTGTACTCACGAGGCCCATTGCGGTTCACCATGGGACTGTCGCCTCTCCAGTCATCAGGCCCAACAACAGGAGTTTTGTCTGTGTCTTCCAGGGAAGCGTCAAAGCTATCGCCCTCAAGATCAACGTGGCCAGGATCATACAGGACGTCATCCTCGTCCTCATCATACTCGATTGACTCATAGCTTCCCTCACGAGAGTTGGTGCCGATAGACGACAGATCGGGAGTTGCCATCTCATATTCGTTGATCTGAGGGGGTGCGGCATCAAAAGTCACACTTTTTGCGTGGCGACGTCCCATCGGATGATCATCATCCTCTTCGGGTGAGCCAAATGACCAAGTGTTCGTCTCCATATCAAAGCTGTTCTTGAACCTTGAGTGTGAAAGGGAGGACTTCGTAGGCGATACTTGATCTCGGCTGGGCGTCAGAGGACGATTCGGTGAGCCGGCTGTCTGGGTAGACGACTTTGGGCTGACGGCAGGAATAGTCATCGCGCTGTCACTTCGAGAATGGCCAAAGATTGGGCGCTCAATAGTCGAAGAGCGGAAGGATCCAGTCGACCCAAAGGCGTTCCCTTGGACCTTAGCGAGGGGTCTTTCGATCTGAGGGATTCGAGTGGGATCATATTCCTGCTTCTGTTCGAGTGCAAGGATGTTGCTGTTCCTCACCCGAGACGCTTTCTGAAGACGCTCAATTGAAGAGCGGCGGTTTGGTGATGGTGACCCAGATCCGTATAGGTTTTCAGAGTTGCGGTTTTGCCAAAACAAACGAGGAGATGTCACTGATTCCACAGGTGAAGGTTGGAATGGTGACGAGTCGGGATTTCCGGGGGATTTCTGCATGCTATCAATACAGAAGACCAAACATTAGTTGGCGGTCAGCCGACGTACCTTGGGAGAACCAGTGGATTGTCTATGCCAGCTGGGAGAGTTTCTTCTCATTTCTGTCGGCGAGAGCTCCGACAGCGGGCGAGGGATTCCACTCGCCATGGCGGATGGACCTTTGGTTGGTGTAGTTGTCTTGTTGATTCGCAAGGGATGCACCTGAGATCTAGTCAGAGACATTTTGCCCGAGAATCAGGGCGAGTGGCGCGGTCTACATACCGATTCAGTAGCCATGCTACAATCGTGATAAGTAAATCGGTCGCAAGTCGAAGTAAGCGACTATCAACGCATTGGCATGCGAGTCCACTATACACAAGGAAATGAAGCAGAGGAATGTTGCGACTCGGTGTGAAGCACAGCACCAAATGTGAATGAATGCAAGTAAGAAATGCGACCAATGTCTGCTGGTAGAAGAAAGAAATACGCCTTTAACGGGCAACCAGACGACAGCTCTATCAAAGGCTAGACGACTCAACTCGACACAACTTGCACGAACTGATGTTATGTTATGAAAGTCGGAGGTTAGAAGAGCGTCTTTGGCGAGTTGATGTGTTTAAGGGAAGCACATAAAGCAGCCCAAGGAATGCGCCTGATTGGACGATGGGAAAACAAACATTGTAGGCGTTGCCTGGGAGACGGTGGTCAGAACCGAGCTAAAGTCGGACGTTGGAGACACTAGCCATCTTGCTACAATGCAGCAGGGTGCTAGAAACTTACCCCGCCCCTGTTATAGCGGCTCCATCCCCTCCAAGGACGATCCAGAGCTTCCCTCCACTACATGGTAAGCCAGCCCAGCATCCCTTGCAGCGTTGCAAACAGGAGCACAGCTCATAGTCGCCATGGCAGCAGCGCAGCCAGCCGCACTTCAAAAGCAAATAATTGGTTGCTTAGCCCAGCATCATCCTTGACAACCTCTGCAACCCAATGTTTACGTGATGCTTGTTGTTTTCCCCAACTGAGCTTCCTCTTCATGACGTTTTATTTTCTCCGATTTCGTTTCACCCCTGGAGACGTGGGAAAACTCAATGGGATCTGCTGCATCAAACTGCGAGTTCCTGCGAGTTTTCTGCAAGTTTGTGTAGCAAACAGGGGACGGACTCCCCTAGTGGTGATCTCGCATCCGGATTTCCTTTTTACGCTCCTATACTACCACCTCCTTACAAACCCTCAAGATACTTGATCCATCCCCACCCCATCGAGCATCCACCAGTCTAAAGACGATGCCTCTGCCATGTCTTGCGTTACGATCTTCCCGAGCACCACTTAGAGGCTATTCTGGCACTAGACCCAGCATTACATAGCTCATCAGAAAATATATCCACATCTCGTTCTCTGTGCGCATATTTGTTTCTTACTACTCCGTAAACGTTGTTGTTTACCATAGAGTCTCACATGGTATTTCCTATCTCATCCGCACTGACCCTTCGCTTAACCACGGGCCAGGTCTGGATCTTTGTTTTTGCTATTTGATCATCCATGGATGTACTTAGTATTCCGAATCAACAATGATGATGGACCTGCATTACTTCGATCGATTCAATACGACGTAAGCAGCCTTGGTTCCTGGCTGGCAGCAGCTTCTTGTCCAAAGCCTACTAGGTTCTAGATTTCCAGTCGCCCACTTCGAAGTGGGCATGGGAGGTATGAAAATAGTTGATCACTAACTTTGATTGATATATTGTTTATTTATGCTAGAACCGTAGCCAGAACTACCGAACATTACCCTTCATCAGCCAGATTAATACCAGGTAAGTATCCATTGGTAGGTAAACCCCGACTACCTTTTCAATTGCCATCACGGGCTTACCTACCTAGTATGCAGGCATCTTACACATCGTTGAATTATTGTCTATATATGGATATTACAGGGTAAGGTGGTCGACTGCTATGGATGCTAGCACTGGTCCAAGGGTTATAGATCAGTACCATAGAGCTGCATGCAGCCTCGCCGATACTATTGCGGCTTAGAATTAGTTCATAAGTCAATAAATTCTCCTTCTAAATGTTTTGTTTCTTATTCCAAGCAACACAATCATCGAACTTGACACCTGAGCCTCCGAAACAGTCCAATGCACTTCCGATTGTGAGGTCCACCTTACCATTGCTGAGCCTCTTCACGTTGTCCAAGTCCTCAAGATGTCTACCACCTCCAGCATAAGTCACTGGAATCGTACACCATTCAGAAAGGCGCTGCACAAGATTCTCATCAACTCCCCTTTGTAGACCCTCGTTATCTGCAGCATGGATCAAGAACTCCGAGCAGTAAGGCTCCAAAGACTTGATGGATTCTGTGGCTGGTGAGCGATTGACTTTGAGCATACCTTCTGGGGGACTTACCTTGGTTGACTTCCATATCTGTGATGGTTTGCCATTTGTTCATTGCAACGAACCAGGAATCCTCTCCTCGGCGTCGGCAACTCAGGTCAATAACAAGTTTGCTTTTATCACCGCCAAGAGCTTGCAACACTGCATCAAGCCTCACTTGACTGAAGCGGCCCTCAGGAAAAAGGTACGATGTAATGATGACCTATTGGATATTAGATCGCTCCTACGTGGTGCCTCATTCACTATACCTTCTCTGCTCCCGCATTCAGCCATTCCGTTGCATTCTTGTCATTGATGCCACCTCCAACCTGAAGACCACCGGGCCAGGCTTCAAGCGCCTCTTTAGCAGGCCCCTCATTTCCTGGCCCTAACATAATGACATGTGCACCAGTGAGATCATTGTCGCGGTATAATTGGGCAAAGTGAGCCGGAGGATGTTGCGAGACATAGTTGGTCTGAAGAGCTGACGATGTGCTATCAAGAGTACCGCCGACAATCTGCTTGACCTGACCTGCATGAAGGTCAATGCAGGGCCGGAATTTGGTCATGATAAAGACGACTTTGGGTGATTAATTCAGGTTAAAGAACAAACTACCATATGTAGTCTTCGTCCCACTCACCACTGGGTAGAAAATTGAGGAAAGGCGGGGCAGTTCTGAAGAATTGGATAAGGGTAGGTGTTTGGTTTAGAATTCAAATTTAGAAGGTTGGCAGGTGTCCTTGGATGTCTAAAGCTCTTCTATAGAGAAGGGCGAAGAAGGTCGTCAGATGCATCTAATGAATTATAATTCTGAATTAGCACCCAGTGTTTCTATCCAATGTCATGTCATATTTTCAGCTTTCGTGGCTTGGAGCCAAGTCGTACAGTCCCCTGCAACTAAGGTACCTCTAAGGTAGGTACCTCACCTTATTATTATGTCCAATGACTAACACCACTCTTCTTATAAGAGGGACCATATTCTCTCCTTCATCCATCATTCATTCATTCTTTATCCTCAGCCCAAGCTTTATCAAGCTTCAGTAGAATGTATGACCACACATACCGGCCGAATCCTAGATTTGCTTCATACCTGCCTCCATCTAACATAAAAGTAGCCTGCTCATTAACAAGTCATCTCTCCCTTGTGACTTAATTGCTTGCCTGTTGTACTTCGTTAAGAACTACAATGTATAGGTACCAAGTACCTGGGTTAGTAGGCAGGTATCTTACCCCTTGGCTTAGCATTATATATTCAAGAAAGACTTTGCATTCTAAGATCCGGGTCGAGTGGTGTAGTGGTTTATCACGTCTGCCTCACAACGTATGGTTCATACTTGGACGCAGAAGGTCCCGAGTTCAATCCTCGGTTCGACCTTGCTTTTAATATTTTTTTAGTACTTTTTACGTATTTCATTTTGCCAAATATATTTAAGATCTAGTACTTAGATACTTCTTTTATATTATCTTAGTAACTCAATATTTAACTTAATTAAGTTGTGCTGTTTTATTTGTCCCAAATCCTACTTATACATTCTCCTTATTGCAGCTCCATTTCCTACCGTTGCTTGGATGACGTTGTTCAACCCGTTTGTTTGCGCATAGGTCTGACGAGCCAATAAGATGTCGGCGCTGTCCATCCAGGCCGCGAAAGCTGAGGGGCTTTGACCAACATGTACACTTATGATGACCAATTCTCGGACATCAATATGAGATTTTTCGAACCCCAGCCAATCTGATCATTCGTACATCCCGTGGAAGACCTAGGGGTATATTGCGACAACAATTGTGGTATGCGCCAACGCCACGTCTTCTGCGTACTTGCTATAGGCCTGTAATCTTGACCGACGATGCCAGACCGCAGTCCTTCGCATGATTCCCGCGATGAAAGCTCTCCTGAGCCAGAACGTGACCGCGACAGACCACGCGACCGTGATAGGGATAGGGATAGAGACCGTGAAAGAGATCGAGAAAGGGACCGGGAGAGAGATCACGACCGCGACTTGGACCGAGACCTGGATATTGATGGGGTTGCCGATCGAGATCTAGATCGTATCAAAGACCGTGACAGAGATCGTGATTACGACAGGGACAAAGACAGAGACAGAGATCGCGACAGACCATTCGACGATGCAAGAGACAGAGATCGCGACAATGGGAGAGACCGAGATGATGATCACGGAAGAGACAGGGACTTTGCAAACGGGAAGGACAGAGACAGACTCAAAGATAGGGAGGTTGACAGAGATAGGCGTCGCGAGAGCCGTGTCCCTCCGCGTGTTCCCCGGGAACCCCGCGATAGAGATCATCCTCCGAATTCTAGCAAGCGAAACAGTATCACCGACCGCCTGCTTGGATCGTTTAGGGCAGTTCGTGGTGAAAAGGAGAAGGAGATTCCAATTCCAGCTGTCGCTTCCTCAATTCAACGCCGTGCATCTTCCGCTGTTACCAAGGGTGGCCCAGTTCTTCGCATTCGTGAGTGGCTTGATGCTTGTAACGCTGATCACCACCACCACTGCGCCGTCTCTTCTGATATTGATATCACAACATGGCGCCCTACCTGGCTCATTGACGTCGTTGAGCGCCGCTTAGTCAAGGCAACACCCAAGGACCGTTATTTGGCTCTCAGCTATGTCAACGGTACCCAGCGCAACAGAGCACCGATGTTTACACATCTGCTTCAATCTAACGTGGAAGCTTTCCAAGATCGCCTGCCCAATCTCGACATGCCTCAGACTTATCTGGACGCCATGTGGCTTGCTAAGAAACTTGGAATCCGACACATTTGGATTGACCGTATCTGTGTAACCCAGGATAATCGGGAAGAGATGGATGATCACATTAAGCACATGGCATACGTCTTTTCTAATTCTTACCTGACCATTGTTGCCGCCACTGGCGACGTTTATACAGGGCTGCCTTCACTTGATCCAAAGCGATCAACGCGCGGCCTTCGAACCACTGGTCGTACTCACCAGGAGTTGGTTGCCGCCTCGCCGTGGTACACGAGGGGCTGGACTTTGGTTGAGCGCATTTATTCTCGACGTTCGGTCTTTTTCTTTGAAGACTCAATAACCTGGGAATGTCACTGCGAGACATGGCAGGGGAGCCCAAACAGTGTGATGAAGAAGCTCAGAGGAGGTCGTCAAGAGTGTACGGGCGCTGTCCCTGATGCTGCGTTTGCGTTTCAGCACCCACCTTGGCCTGATCTTGATGAGTACGCCCGCTACGCGATGGAATACAGCGCACGGAAATTGACGCTTGTCGATGACACGCTGCCTGCTTTTGCTGGAATCACACACGTACTATCTCGTTCTTTTCCTGGTGGGTTTATTTATGGCATGCCGATCGCGTTCTTGGACATTGCTTTGCTGTGGCGCCCGCATGCGTCCATTCGACGAAGAGCCCTTTCTCGCCCACCGTTTCTCCCATCTTGGTCTTGGATGGGCTGGTGGTTTGATAATATTCCGGTCGACTTGACTTTGTGGAGAGCCGCTGCAGACTATGTTGAAGAGGCTCGCACTGGAAAACGTGGTCAAGAGACCAAACGATACCGATCCGCTCACCCTTTCCGGATCAAACCTACCGTTACCTGGAGCTTGACGGACCGAGCCGCAACCGCCCCTGTTATGAACACCGGCCTTCAGTACCGTGATCTTCGGGGGCGTCGGAGCCCTAGCTCGGAGCTCCCTCCCGGATGGTCTCGCAGCGGTTCGTACTATGTTCACGATAGTGACGACTCTGCGTTGTTCAAATATCCCATTCCTGTCGAGGATCCTCCCGAGACGGGTGGTTATGAGCCACCTGTAGGCGAGCAAGCCTACCCTGGCCCACTCCTGTCATTCAAAACAACAACTGGTTTCTTTGAGGTTGAGTTTCATACAACTCTCGCTCATCGTGATCGAACTAATCCACCCCTTGCCGTAGGTACCATTTGGAACAAAGCAAACCGATGGGCAGGTCAATTCCGTGCTCACGACGCATGGCTGGGCATTCAATCTTCCAACTATGATGGTGAAGAGCGCCTAGAGTTTATCGCCATATCAACAGCGACAGAGCGTCGCGGCTCGCATGTATTTGATAATGAGAAATTTGAAGAGCATATGGATGCAGATGAAATGATTGACTTTGTCAATGTCCTTTGGATCGAGCGCATTGGAGACATTGCGTACCGTAGGGGTGTCGGTCAGATCTTACTAAAGACCTGGGAGGCACAAGCCAAAGATGAGGTAGGAATTCTGCTTGGTTAGGGTGACACTTGGTCAGCACGGAGTTGGAGTTTACGTTGAAATCTCGAGAATATGGCTTGATCTGGAGTTGTAGGAATTTGTCTAAGTCTGTTGCACTGTCAATATAAGGATAGGGTTCATTTACTTCAAAACCTTAGCTGAGAAGATTTCAATGGCATGTTATATCTATATCTTGAGCTGCATTTCTTTTCACTTTGTGTTGCTATCAATTAAATCGACTTTGACGATACATGACTCAGCGCGGGACTTTTAACAGCCAAAAGACAGCAGCTCTACATTCCTTGTCCTCTGATATGGCCTCTATATAATCCTCGAAGTTGTCTACATCTAGTAGGCTGGGGCCTTTCCATTGGAATGACCTTCACAGATGGAGGCATAGAGCTGCCAAAATCTTGAACTCGGAAAGTTGACTTTGATGTGTTATAATGCCCCTGAAATCATTCCGGGTAGTATCTCTGCAACTCTTGGGTTTACGGAATTGTATGCTGATTTCGTCACCGAGTTCCTAGAGACCGAGCAGGCCATGGCTAACTGCTTTCGTCATATGTAGTATGTTTACAATCTTGTTGGTCCAAGCCTTGCCACAGTCATCTCGGGATTGACTTTATCGATGATTCGCCTCTACTGTCTCGAGACTCACCTGGATTATCACGGAGGTCCCGAATTCGAACAAGCCTACATCAACTGACCTTTGCTATAATACACAACCGCAGTCGAGATTCTGCCTCCAAAGTTTGGTTCACTAGAACACGAGTCCCTCTAAGTTATAGGCCATGAAGCCTGGTATCAGAGGCCTGACAAATACTCCCAAGGGTCTTAACAAGGGCAGCTCTACCCAGATAAACCAGACACAAGAAGGAACTTCTTTTCTCCTAGTGGCGTTAAATTCTTGACGAGCTTATGCAGACCAGAGTATCTACCTTCCTGGCCATGGGGGCTAGCGGCGACTGATTTGTAACTTATGAAGAAAAACTTAACAGCCGTTATTTATCAACTCTTTCCGGTTTCGAGACCAGGGAAACTTATGTGAGGAGAACCTGTCAGGAAGAATGCCCTATAGGAGCTGACAAAGATCAGATATGAAATTGCTGTTAAAGCCGGCAGGTCGTTTGACCTCGAAGCCTTCAGTTTCGACGAACATTTTGTTGCAAAGTACCACCCTTAAGATTTCGATATCCAGAGCAAAGCCTCCAACCACGGATATACTTATTACAGGCGTTATGGTATCCTGAAATAAAGAAGACTACAGATCCGGCCAAGGCTACCAAATTTGCCCGCGCTGTAGATAACATACTTCCGGCAGTTATTGGGGGGGAGAGGGTAAACATTGTCTTTGGTGTGTTGAGACTTGCCGATCTGATGATATTGTTTCCATCGGCGGTAGTAAGTCTCCTGTACGATGCAATGAAGTCGGCGCTTTCCGCTCCTGGGTGTCCGATTTCATCTGTCGTGGACACCTACAATTGAGATAAGCCCAATTGATTTATCGAAAGGATAGCGGCAGCAGAAACTGCTCAAGAAACAAGAGCCGGTGAAGTTGCTGGCTGGTCTTTCGAGGGACTTGAACGACTTTGTGGATAATACCTATCTGGGGGCCTCTTAGTTACCTTTGGATTCACTGACCAATTCCCTCTCCAGGAAGTCAAGTTTTTAGGGATCGCAGTCAGCATACTAAGTTAGATAGGTACTATTCAACTTTCAGTATCAAGCGGTGATGTACCACAAAATACTCTACTGTAACTGTTTCCGTAATACTGGCCGTCCACAATGCCCTAAGGTCCAAAAGTCATAAGGATTTAAAAAAAACCTTCGCATTGTGAGAACATGGAAATTTTGAGCTTAGTGTCGGACTCATGAATCCTGGAGTGTATTTATTAGCTAACCGTAAAGCCCAAAAGAACATACCCATGACCCATTGTGATATCATTCATAGTTTTATAGATATATGCACTTCCTTAGGATATTGTATCGTCTCTAACGAGAACTATGGCAAAACTGACTCGGGATTTGACGAGCCGTAAATAAAACATCTGCATCGTGTGACTACCTTAGTTTTTCACGGGGAAAGAGTCGCATGGCAAGATAGAGAGGGTTGTCGCTTGTGTAGATCATGGTTCCTTATTGGACACCGGATTAACCTCTTCTTGTGTTTTCGCCATACGGTCACAGGGTGTCTCAGGCTCACATGTGATATGTGACGTTCACACGTTAGTGATTCATGAATTCGCGAGCAACTCTTACTTTTGTGTATCCTTCTTTAGGACGCTTTTACTTTTGTAACACTACAGTGTGTTATGGCTCCTTTGTTTAAGAGCATTTCGATTCCTCTGGAGACCTGTTCACCTCCAAAAATCGACATCTCAGGTGAAATTCATATCTTCATATGCAAGGGACATGCCGTGCGACTTATATATATAATCTATGAAATACAAGCAGCCCCGGGAGTTGAGTCTTTTGTGCAACACGTACTTTCCGAGGACATCAAGGAAATACCTGCGATACTATAGTAGGTGGACCACGGACTTAATCAAGGGCTTCCAGTTCTGGGTCTCAAAGAATGAGGAGACTTGTCTAATATCAGCAACTTTAGGAGTGTTAAGAAATATAACCACTGGGGTTTACTTCAGGTCTGACATACTGAATTGATGGTTAAGCGGCTCACTGTGATTGGCTCACCTCCTAATTCAGCCGCCCAGCATCTCCGCCTGACCCTGGCATGGGACCCCTAACCGTCCCGTTCCCGTTTAAGATCGGATCTTATCTCACTTCAATGAGTATGTAAGGGGATTCAATGTCATCATCTCGCTACCCCCACCACCTGGAGTCCTCCATCCACCTCGAGTTCCATCCCACTCATTGTGACTCGCTGCGACATTCCTCTCTACGTTGTCAGGCGAGCAAGTGACCACGCCACGCGACTGAAACTCTGCAAGCTCAAGTGCTCGATGAGTCGGGCTATACGGGAACTATCCAACGCGTACGCATACGCTCCCTGAGCGGCACAACAGTCCTGAGCGGGAAGCTATATTTGACGACTCTGCCACTATCCAAAGCGACGCCTATCGATATACGTACGCCACCAGCTCAAGGCTTATCCACGACGACCTGTAACGAACAACGTAGATACGCAGACATTATGGAACGCGTTCGCAAAGCATTAGGCCGTCAACACTCATCCACGTCAACATCAGAATACGAGCCTTTGACCGGTACTGAGGAAGCCAATCCTTTAGAAGGCTCAACAGTACTCGAGGGCCAACATGAGTTGCCGTTCTCGTGGATAGAATATGGTATCTTTGCCCTCCTGGGTGTCGCTATGCTCTGGGCTTGGTGAGTTTCTCTCTCGTATCCGGTGAATGTTGTAGTTGACGTAAAATAGGAATATGTTCCTTGCTGCAGCTCCATACTTCACCGCCCGCTTTGCCGGTGATGTCTGGATCCAGTCTCACTTTCAGTCTGCGATATTGACTGTCTCGACTGTTACCAACCTCGGCGCGATGCTTGTTCTTACTAGTATACAGTACTCAGCATCGTACCCTTTTCGAATCAACCTGGCACTTGTTATCAATGTTTTCGCTTTCAGTCTCCTGACTGCTTCTACAGTCATCGGACTGAGCGCTTCACCGACCCTATATCTTGTGTTTCTGCTTGCTACAGTCGCTGCTGCTGCATGGGCAGCTGGTCTTATTCAGAATGGAGCCTTTGCTTTCGCAGCCAGTTTCGGACGCCCAGAATATATGCAAGCCATCATGGCTGGACAAGGCATTGCCGGTGTCCTCCCCCCGATCGCGCAAGTTTTTACTGTGCTTGTCTTTCCCCCCGAGAAGGACCAGAACACTTCTATCAAGGAGCCATCCCCTGAAGATGGACAGGCATCAGCTTTCGTCTATTTCCTCACCGCCGTCGTCGTGTCAGTTGCTGCTCTGCTGTCCTTCGTCCCGCTGGTTCGCCGTCATAACCATATCATTGAGAACCGCATGGTTGAGCAAATGAACGAGTCCATGCACAGCATTGAAGAGGCCGAACGTGCTGCTCGCAAGGTCACATCCCTTTGGAGACTCTTCACTAAACTTCACTGGCTTGCCATTGGTGTGGCACTCACTTTCATTGCAACAATGTTCATGCCCGTTTTTACTGCGAAGATCCATTCCGTGAAAGAAAACTCCGGTGCTCTCTACCAGCCTTCCGCTTTTATTCCTCTTGGGTTCTTCTTTTGGAATTTGGGTGACTTGAGTGGTCGTGTGGCCACGATATTACCTTTCTCCCTACGGCACCGCCCCCTTGCTCTCTTTGTTCTCTCCATTATCCGTTACGGTATACTCCCGCTATACTTGCTTTGTAATATCGACGGACGTGGTGCCATTGTTTCCAGCGACTTCTTTTATCTCTTCATTGTTCAGTTGATATTTGGTCTCACCAACGGCTGGCTTGGTTCTAGTTTCATGATGGCATCGGGCGAGTGGGTAGATGAAGGTGAGCGTGAAGCGGCTGGCGGCTTCATGGGATTATGTCTTGTGGCTGGGTTGTCCATTGGCAGCCTTTTGAGTTTCAGCGTAGCGGGCGTCTAGAACGGGTTACACAATATTACATTAAGAATTGGGGTTCGGCGTTTGGGTTATGGACCGTAATTGAGAAATGATAGATGTCGAACATTGAGGTACTGTAGTCCTTCCTATATCTGGGTATCGGATGCAGCCAATCATAAATATACGTCATATATCGAACCGGAAACCGTACCCTTCCTTACATCAACCTTGAACCTAACGCCGCGCCCCCTGATTGATGCAACCAGCCATGCCCATACCCATGCTATGCTATGCGAGCCCGCCGTCGTTGAGATGCACCGATGCAACCTTGTAATGCAAAAATAGAAAGAGAACTGCGATTCCTGTACGCAGATTTGCGGGTGAGATCTCTAGGATGTCTGCTTATGGCCTTGCAGACAACCATTTCATGAGATTCCTGTAGTGTGTTAGTAGGGGTGAACCAGCTGGCATCTGAAAATATGACGTGTAAGACTTACGGAGGCTCATTCCGAAATGGGCACACTTCGGCCTTTGGCTTATCCTTCCTGCCTGGCTCCAGCAGCCCCGTGAGCTTGATAGGATGCGTTGTCATCCAGTAGATCAGAGCTTGCTTGGACATAGCCTCTGTAGGGAAATATGATGTTTTATTGGGGAGTGGGTGAAGGTAAGGGTCTTTGTCCTTAATACCGATAATCTTTACAAGCCGATCCCGCCGACGGGTCCACTCAAGAAGGCATTTGGTAGGAGGGTGGTAGTACTGCCCATTACACATGATCCAGTCAGCGGTGTAGCACCCGGAATCGATAAGATCTTTCTCGGCTGACGTCCATCGTTTGAACTTTATGTCGGTATCCTTGAGATCGAAGTCACCGAGTCTTACGCGAAGCCGTTGTTCGGGAGGCACATCATGAGCCAAATTCATCTGGACGAAACATGTGCAATCGCGAATTGTCATGGCCAAGCTAAACATTGGATCGCCCTTCTCAGCACGCAGAGGTCCCCTGCTGTCAGAAAGATTCTGAAGCCACCGAAGATCACGAATAACTTGATGATCGGCAGTCTTTGCAAGGAGTTCTCGAACCATAGGGTTGTTGGCCTGTTCAGCAAGTTTAGGTGCGAAACGGAATGGCGAACTGATTTCGGCGGGAGCATCGGGGTTTGCAAGTGTAAGAGGGCATGGCTTTTGCTCTGGCCTATGTCTTGAAGGACTCGGATCCCGCAGGAAATTGAATAATTCCATGGCGCATTGCCGACATCGTATGGCTCCTTGGGGAGCACTTGGAGATTGATTCAACCACTTTGGCTTGAACTCAATGAGGATGCTGTTTTTGGGTTCTATCAGCAATGGTAAGCGGCTGAATAATAATAGACCCCAGTATTGAAGACAAATCGTACCAGATACTCGCATATCTTCCACCAGAAGGCCCCAGTTGGACTCCGAGATGAATGATCCTCTGAATTTTTCTTTGCGCAGATGATCTATTGACCGAAGGAAGGCGTTGAGCTGAGGAATAATATTGGTATGACGAAGTACCACGAGCCGTTGCTGGATGGCATGTGTCTTGAGAAATGGAGTGATTTGCTTTGCGTAGAATTCTTGCTGCTTTAGGTAGTTAAATCTGGCTGGCTGGCCACTCGCAGGAGCTTTGGCAACACGAAGAAGCCAACCTGAACAACACATCAGCACATCTATTGTGTATAACATTGTATTAGCCAACCTTTGAAATCATTTACCCACATGTTCCCTTCTGGAATGCCCAATTCGAACACGACATTAGCAGCACCCTCACCAACCATCTTTATTGGACGAGTTCCCATTGGGAGTCTTTTGAGACTTTCCCGGGTCCAGGAAAGGGGGACAGCACTGCCATTTAGCATAATGGACATTTCGACCACATCTTGAGGAGTTGGCCAGACATGGTCATCTTCTGATGAAGAGAAACACAGGTCGGGATCGGTATCAGTCGGTGTGAGCTGTCCATCAGACAGAGATGGAGTTGACATGGTGTTGATTGATGACCGGGATTGTGCAGGTAGTCTGCAAGGTACCTTCAAGCCACCGATGTCGCGCGTTTGCTGGTGGGGAACGGAGGGGAACGTTTTCAACGAGGACGGGAGGGTTGGGCTGGGCTTTAAATGAAGGCCAAGAGGACGACACCAAACTCGACAAGAGGTGAATTGGGGCAAAATAGAGCAGATGTGTGTAAGATGGATTTAGTGAATAAGGGGAGAGGGAAGGAGGTGAGGAGGGGTGTGTGAATATGTACAAGAAGGAGCCTTGAATTGGTGATGGCTTAACAACCTAAGGTAGAAACCTAGAGACCGGGTTACAGGCACTTGCTAGGGCTTGCAGTTGCAGCTGCGCTGGCGTTGACTCGCCTGCTTCTGCCTTCTTTTCTCCTTCGAGATGGTCACACTCTACAAATGCGTATGCATCTGCATCTGCATCTGGATCAATGTTTCTGCCTCGAGTCGTATATGTGAGTGATTGCTGTTCTGAGCTCGTTTACTTTGCTTCTCCCAGTTTGTAAGTGGTACAGTCGTCGGGATACGTATGACAGCTGGGAAGTCAAGTCGATCGTAACCAAGCAAATTTGGGATAAGCACTGTCGAAAGCTATAACGGTTAAAGCCAACTTAGGTTTTGCTTCAAACCGCTCGGTCAAAGTCTAATAAGGCAACACGGTTGTTTCTGACGCCTTGTGTACATGCAGAACATATGCATGAGACCACAAGCGACAGTGCAGTTGATGCAAATGAGATGTGATGCCTCGGGTTACACAGCGATAGAAGCTGGGCCAACGTCATGTAAGGTAGGTATGTAGTAAGGCAAAGGCAGGGTACTGTATGTGTCGAGCTCCGTTTCTTTCGACAAGGACTGCAGAATTGACAACGGCGGGTGGTGTATGGGAGGGGTGTGTTGGACAAGATGTTGTAAGGAGTTTATGTTGTAAGACTGGACTGGCAACAATGTCTTGTCTTCATTGACTCGACTTGTTTGGCTCTCTATCCGAGTAGCATCACCACGATGGTTTGCTTGCAGAGATGAATGCAAGAGTAATGATAAGTCGAGTCTGACGTTAGGACAGCAAATGAACAGATGATATGACGAAGCTCGTTACCCCTTTCCCTTGACCCTCTTGTTACGAAAGTGCCGCTGTTGGCATGATTCCTGTTGGCAGATATCTCCACCGCAACAAGACCATCTACAACTAGAGTACAGGCAAGCAAGCGGATTGGATTGGATTGGATTGGATAGGATAGCAAGTGAGCTGGAGTCTACCGGCAAGAAGCAAAGAGAAACAAAACCCCGCGAGAAGCACAGGTTTAAGACGGACTGTCCAGGGTCTTTTGTTCGCCAGCGGCGGTGCAGATCGAAGTGGGTGCTCGCCCACCGTCTAACGTACAAGCCGGAGCCTTTGGTGTCGCCTAGAAAAGTCGACGATCCAATTTGATCTGGGATGGTGACGCACAGGTTTTTAGGACCCCTCCACCCATGGGGCCGGACCCGGACTAGAGTGAGCGCCAATGCCAGTCATCGTCTCTGGCAGCAACCATGGCGAACAAGCACCGAGACGGCTCTAGCGAATCACAGCCCACCGTCACACTACACCCAAGCTATTGATCTAGGCCCTTTGGTCTTTCTAGGACGCTTCCCTTGCGCACCGCCTGCAGGCTACATCTGCGCCTGCATCTGCACCTGCACCTGATGAGATACGGTCTTGGGGGTCACTTCACTGTTCGTGGCGCCGTCTAGTAGTTGGTTCATGAGCTGGGGCTGCCATGTCGATTAAACGCCGAGGCTTCGAGGTTTGAATGCCTTTTGCCTTGAGGCCCGCTGGCATCAATGCATTGCAGAACACAAGGAACAGTACAGTGGACTTTCAAGATACCCTGGATGCTACAAGGCCTGATTAACAACGGTCAAGGCTCAATAGCGGCCAAACAAGGCACGCACGTCCAATTTGATTGTCCATTTTAGTCAAAGTGGCATCGTGCCCTCTGGCAACCTTCCTTGCCCCAGCCGTACGAGGCCACGATGTGTGTCCACGGTTCAGGCCCCTGATCCTGGTCCCTTGCACCCTGGCGCTCCGCTATCAAAAGGCACTGTGGAACACCCTGGATTTCTATTTCCATTCGCGCAGATCAACGAAACAGAATGACAACAGCGCTGACAACGGCTGCCGACAGCGCAGGATATGGAGAATATCGGCAGCGTGGCACGCCTATAGATGTCGCTGAGCCGCCGCCACGGATGACTCAAACCTCGCTGTTCAGGCCTCCGTCGTCGCAACTGGCTGATGGCCCATCGACAACTTTGGGGCTCAAGCACACACGCGCTCATCCAGTCTATCGGTCTCGCCGGCCGATGATGTCACTCGACCTGGCGGTGATGCCTTCTTACCCTGATTGTGCTCTGTCGTTGGCGGTTGAGAAATTCAACGAGACAGTGATGGCGACGATCACGGGACCGTGTGCATGCAAAATGACTGCATTCCTTCTCCCAGTTCTGTTTCTGTTCGGGCGTACCACGAATAAGCGTCGCTGAAGACAATGCCGGGCTACTGGGATCATCAGCGTGGAGTAGCTAGTGCATGCCCTAAGGAGATCGTCCAACGCTTCTACCCACGCTGTTAAACTCGCACGTGGAGATCCAAATCGAATTGTTTGAGCTTTGATCCTATCGGTGTACCATTTTGAGATAAATCTGGGCTAACACGAGCACGAGCAAGTTGGGAAATAAGGCAACAGACTAAGCTTGCACCCGAGTCCGCTAATCACGAATACTTCGACCATTGCATTCGTTTTTACTTACGGGGAGGGCTCTCATTTATTTATTTTAGTGTGCCGTTGTTCAAGGTTGCATGTGTGACAGCCTATCCCGATGTTTGCAACTGAAGGGAGGGAGACAGATTCGGAGAATATTGAATGTGGAGGCTGGGGTTACACAAAGCCTCAACTTGTGAAACCCCAGCGATGAATTCCGACCAAGGTACAGCACCACAGAGGTGCCCTTTTGAGCTGAGTTGACACGAAGGCAACCAATATGGATCCCGGTCGGCTGTCAGGTGGACAAGATTTGTAGTCTCACCAAACTGGTCCCTTGCATAACAGTGGAAGGTGAGTCGTCCTGATCCTTTGTTTCTGGCTATGATGATGTAAGGCGCTAGATCATTAAAATTCCAGATCATGGGGTGATAACGGCAGAATACCACGATAATCACTCTATAACAAAGCATTCACGATAGAAGAAGAAGAAGGGATCGATTACCAGAAATGAATGTCAGGGCAATTCGCCTGCTGACGAGGATGGATGGTTTGTCATTGAGAGACACGCATCAAGTGAGGTACCAGATTCTTTAACTAATAAAAATGCTTATGTAAGTCTGACACAAATTTCTGTAACTGGCTCCAACTTTCAACCAAGAGTCTCTTGGTTTGCGAGCATCACATCGTGGGGAAAGCTACCTTATGCAGCGTATCACACATGATGAGCAGATAACACTTGGAAGCCCATCTCCATAGTGGTTAGCGTATGGCTTCTGCTAATCTCTGCCGACACTCAATTGCAGAAATACATGCCACTTATGTTGCCCTTCCGTTCCTACCCGGCCTTATCACCCTTTTTACTCCCGATCACCCTTCTCGGGGCTGGCGGTTGGAAATGCTTGCATAATGGAGGCCTAGGGGAGAGGAGGCAAAGAATAAGTTAAGTTGAAGCTTTGCTTGTAAGGCAACCTTTCCAGGAATGTATAGACTAATAAACAATCAAAGGGGAAGTGTTATTTCGATCTTAAATTTCTTCCTATACAGCCTCTAACAGAGAGTCGGGTAATATTGACCTTTCCGAATGAAGAAGAGGGGTCGGCATTAAATAAGGTCAGTTATCCAGCCTGTGGGTTCGGAGGACTCCGGGAAGAGCCGCTGGTCCGTGTTTTCGTGAGAATATAATCAACATGCAGCAGGTGAACCTTTTGGGCAATACCCAAGGGCAAAGTATTACTACAAGGAGACGACTTTTGGTCTTTCAAGGGTCTTTGTTCAGCAAGATGCTCGCTTCCCCAGAAAGTAAGGATGAACATCGAACCACCTGATGCAGAGGTCGTTCCACAAGGCATCTTTCCCAGAGCACAGGATATGATCATCTGATTGTGACGACGCCTTTTTGGTGAAAATAAATTTTGTCTGCTGTGTGCTTGCATGAAGAGCATGGGGTAGACAGCGCATCAGGAATTATACAAAGTTGGCACATCTGCGCGTTTCTTCATGATGGCAGACAACAAATCATCCCCCCGGCAGACCAATTGATGCACTCCCTCACATTGCATTGAAGCTACCAGCTAGCCTCACGCTGCTTTTCGTTCTATATTGTTTTATATGCCTCTGCATTATTAACTGGTATTTCAACTATAACCTCGGAAGTCACGCAACGTCTTGGGAAATTGTATCGATATTCCTTGTTTCCCCCCGGACTCCGTTCTCCCTCCGAACGGGGATACGGACGAATCTTTTTGATCGTAGCTAAGGCAGCTTGGACCATCTGAAACTCGACCAACAGTAGTCACACATTCTGCTGCATTAACAACTCACAATGCAATAGACTCCATATTATCAAACCAACCTACACCGAATTTTGCATCTCACCGCTAGAGTATTTTTATCACCCCGGCCACCTACAAATATCCATCACGAACTACCTGATATTGTACATTTTGCGACCTGACCTGACGTATTCTTCTCCGTACAACGGTTAGAAATACCGGGTCATAACCGTCTTTTACTCCCGCAGCCGATTAACGAGCCAACCAGATTGCATTTAATCAATACCGGGTTGCCAGCCGTCTCGCTTCGCTTCAGCTCCTCTAAGTCCAGGTCTAGGGCGTCTCAGCGTTGGGTTTTATCAGTGGTTTCGCTGCCATTACCCACTAAATTCCTGCCTTGGACACCAGTCAAATTTGAAGCCTTTGAGCCCTTAGAAGAAAAAAAAATTGCTGCATTGCAGCTCCGAGCTCCCCACCTCGGACATCCTCTCCCAATCATCCTGAAGCTGTTTGCCTGGGGAATCCTGTAGCGTCATCCCCACGATCCGCACTCCTGGGAAATCCTATCCTGTCCAGCCGTCTCAATTTCTTCTCGCTATTTTACCAGATTCCTTGTGAGCCTCACGTCACCGCTGCCGCACTGGGTGCCGTCGACAATTCTCTTGAAGTACAGTCCTTCCTTGAGCATTTCTGGCAACCGATCACGCCGACCGACGAGACCCGAAGCTATCACATTCGCTCATTGTTTTCGCCTCCCAATCCCCATCACGCACGCGCCGCAGTCCCTTCTTCTCGCCGTTCTCGAGCTTTCGTCACAGCTGCCGATTTGCCGGCACTTCAGTACTTCCTCCATGATCACGGGAAGGTGATTGCCATTTCAACATGGCCTTCAACTTCAACTGGTCGCCGCTAACCGCGGACGCCGACTTCTACCGTCGTGCGCGCGACCTTTTAACCAAGGCCCTAAACAAGAGTCCGAAGCCGCCTATTATTGTCGATGATATTCTTGTCAGCGAATTCAACCTTGGGACCGTACCCCCTGATCTTGAAATATTGGAAATTGGTGATCTTGCGGAGGATAGGTTCCGGGGCATCTTCAAAATGACATATTCTGGTGATGCGTTCCTGACCCTCAAGACAAGAGTTCAAGTAAGTGATCATTTTACCTCCATCTTGGAGGCATTCAGTAATTCTCCGCTGAAGCTACATTCCACCCGTTGCACGTTTTTCTCTACCTACTACGCCCATTGTTGAGCTTGACGTGGATCGCCATCCTTTAACCTTGCAGCTATCATGGCATCAACAACCGCCCACTGTTTCTTTCCAAGTCTCAACCTGCACATGGCTTTATTGCATTGTTAATGCAACCTTCTTTGATTGCGACAATGCGCATTAAACCCCTCCACCCCCCTGCCAAAAATCCCTTGGTCTAAGCGCTCTACCGATGATTCCATCATTGCAATCCCATTCACACTAACATCACAACCCTAGGCAAATCCATTGAATACATATCTCTACTCTAAACCGACTTTTACATCTCCTCAACCACTGGCCGCCGCTTCTGGCCTAACTATTCCACTCTCGATCACATTGTCTGATTTCAAGCTCTCTGCTTTCATCATACTGGTATTCTCAAAACAAAAGGGGCTTACCCTCGTCTTCCGAAATGACCCACTCGAATCGCTCAAAGTATCCTCTACCTTCGACTCGATACAGTTCGTTCGCGATTACTTGCAGAGAACAATTGAGCAACAACTGCGCAACTTGATGATGGATGAATTACCGGCAATTATTCACCGACTGTCTCTTCAACTGTGGTGTCCTGATCAGGCCAACAAGGGCACCGAAACACCAGCTGAGAAAGAAGACGAAGCTGGTGTTGACCCTTTGGCCAGCCCTCCCTTGGATCCCGTGGATGCTAATGGCAATCTTCTTGACCCCAATGCTATTTCTGAGCTCACGTTGAATGGAAGTGGAGAAGTCCAATCACTGTTTTCTCAGAAGAATTTGTTGCGTCTTGCCGCCTTGACCGATTCGCATCGCACCTTATCGCTCTTCACTCCTGGTATTCGAGATGTCGTCTTCCGTGCTTGGACAGGTTATGGAGAACGATCGGAAACGTCTACGCCCTTGCTTTCGACACCTACTCTCACCAAAACCATGTCATTCCACGCAGGAAATTCGACAACATACACCTTTTCAGATACAGCGAGCAACGCACACGGCCACCTCCCCTCTCGCCCTTCACTCATCAGTATGAATTCGGCAACGAACGGGAGATCACTTGGGGCAGGTCGATCACGGACAGGGCGCAAGAAGAAGACACGCGTGGTGAATTTGAGACGTACCAAATCAGAAGTGACCACCCCAGAGACTGGCAGTGAAGCGTCAGACACGGCATCTGTGGACGTCCCTATATCTGAGCCCATGATTGACGAATCAATTCCTGAGGAGACTGAGTCGTCTATCATTGCTGAGGCATCCACGCCGAATAAAGTTCGTTTTAGAAGCGCGGGTGGGGCAGGACGTCCCTCAGTCATAGCCACTCTTGAGGAAGCGCGAAGGATGGGCTCCCCGCTCAAGAACGCCGTTCAACCCTCAGAATCTCAGAACTATCCATCGATCGCTTCTATCACTTCTGAACTGAAGTCTGAGAAGGGCAAATCTCCTGGATTGGAAAACCAAAGCATTAGCTCAGAGACTTCTTCTGTCATCCTTGAACAAGCTTGGATCATGAAGATGGCTGGCGAAATTGCCAGGCGAGTTTATGACGAGAAGAACAGGCAACGTAGCCCCTGGGATGAGCGTGAGGACGCACCACCACCAGCATACGAAGCTGCTACTCAGTAGCAGAAAGGAAAGGCCACACATGTTGGCACATCCAACTTAGTACTCTCTTTAGCATTCTATTTGTTCATTCATTTTAGGCAGGCGCTGGAGTTTGGAAACTTCAGGTTGAGGAAACGGCCTGAAGGAAGCAATTCATTATGTTTTTTTTGTGGCGTTGGAAGAGACGGGGCGAAGGGTAAAATAGGGTGTGTCTGGTCATGAGTTCTGATCGGACAGGTGGTACTGTTATTCGTCCTCTATTTCTATGCCACGACACAGCTTAGTAGTCTGTCTGGACTGGTCAATAGCCCCAGGGGGGTTGACTCATGGCGATGTCAGAGTCTTAACAATGTTATTCACAAATTCATAGGCGAGATAGGCGGGGTTTACACGGTCAGAGAGATCGTTGGGGTATCTAGAAGATATCATGGTATCAGGACTAAGGAACGAGGCTAGTTTTGGTTTTAAATAACCGCGTAGTACTCGCAAAACAACTCCCATTCACAAACAGATTATGGCTTCTTAATGATTTGATTGAACTAGAATGTGCCATAGAAGATGTGCTTACAATCAATTTGGTATCAATATGCTTCGTGGCGAGTAAGAAGTTGTCTTATCTGAGCACCATCCTCCCTATTATACGTTCTTAGCTTGATCCTCAGACATAGCTACACCGCGCTCTCAAGCGCACTCGGGCGAGCTTACCGCTGTTCAGTTGAGGACCATGGAGAGCTGACTGCTTCACATATGATGTGGCATCTCATGGACAGGCTTGCATGATGGCCAGCCTAGCCCCGAAGCTACAAATAGTTTCTTCGTACCCAGGTGTCTGGTGTAATTTGTGGTACTTGAAGCCTCGTCTTAGCTGTACTGTTCGCTTTCGCTCTGCTTGCGAGACTTAATTCTCTGACGTCTTGATTTGTTGTGCGTGACTCGGCCATCATGCTATGACTTGGCAGCAGCAGCAGCAGCCTGATTCTCGCCCTTTAATGTCGCAAGTAGTTCTTCTTTGGCTTTGAGCTCAGCAAGTATCCTTTTGGCCATATCCTCAGCTTGAGTCTGCGCATCTGCTAGCTTGCGTATCTCGGTTGCTTCAGTTTCTAGACTGAAAGGCTGCCCCGGCCGGTTGTGCGCTGGTATCATTGCCGAATGCTCCCAAACTTCATTGCTGTCAGTGGGGAAAGGCGGTGGCGCGCGCGTCTTCCCTTTGCCCTTGCCACCGCTCGGCTTCCATCCCTTAGGTACGGCGCCCTGGGTGAGGAGGTTATAGAAGACTTCGTAGGGTTCGTTGAAGAGCTGTTCTTCGTAGCTCCATGCACGGATCTCGCCATTAGAGGCGATCATAGCTTGCTTCTCTTCTTCGTTCCGGCCGTAGGGATGTAGACGCAGATAATGGTATAGTGTCTGGGGCTTTTCCCCCGAGTCGTTGACATAGTAGAGTTTGATCGTTATGTCAAACTCACCCCAACCTGTCTCTTCGACTACAAAGGGTTTTCCGGGTTCGCCTTCAACCACTGTTTTCCGTTAGCATCAGCATGTGCAAACAAGGAAGGTCATTTCCTACTTCGTACATAATTTGGGATAGACTCATGAAGTTTGAATTGAACCCGACGCAGCCAGTAGGTAATGTCGGTATCGTCGAGACCTTTGACGAACACCTGCCATGAATGCGTATGGGTATCAGGGACACCTGCTGGTCGCGGGTTCGTGTCGGAGAAAGGCTTCGCTGTGCTCCCAACGATAAAAGGGCGACGGACTTGCGTGAGCTTGACACGCTTCCCAAGTTGATTTTGGGGTGCCATGTTATTTCCGTCCGATTTCAGCTGTCTCTACCGAGACTTTTGTTACCACGAGAGTATTTTGATGTTGAGAATATTACCAGAAAATACATGTACACAAGGAATCTAGGTGAAGTGTCGCAAAGAGTGGCAAAGCGTCAGCCTCGTAAGACTTGACTAACTTATGCCACAGTGGCGTGGCCAATAATCATCGCGCAGCCACATCGGGTCTCCAGCCTTGCGATTTCGATGATGATTTCATTGATTCCACCTTACCATCGACAGCTGCATGGCACGCTGCCATTAACTGAACAGGAAATTCGATTTATGCACCACAAAAACATCATCCTCTGTTTTTCCTATTACGGAACTCGCAGCTTTCCGTTCTTCATTTCTCAATCTAACTATCACATTCCACTATAGCTCTGAAGAGCTTTGACATCATCACACGACTTTTGAACGAACATCACGATGTCGGCCTCAAAGAAGCTTGTTGTTTGCGGTGGAACCGGTTTCTTGGGCTCTCGTATCTGCAAATATGCTGTTGCTCGAGGATGGGATGTAACCTCCATCAGGTATAGCTCACATCTACCATAATGTCAAGAGACGAACTCATCTTGTTGTACAGCCGTTCTGGTGACCCTCGGTGGGACACTATCAGCGCCTCGGCTACACCTCCATCTTGGGCACATAAAGTGAGCTGGGAACGTGGTGATATTCTTCGTCCGGCTACGTATGCTCCATTACTCAATGGCGCTGACTTCGTGGTGCACAGCATGGGCATCCTCCTAGAGGCTGATTACAAGGGCGCCATCTCAGGCAAGGAGTCCCCCATTGCTGGTCTTCAGAAAGCTTTTGCTCCCGTTCGTGATCGAGGTGTGGACCCTTTGGCTAAAGGACAAGGAGAGGACATCAAGCCTCCAAACCCCAAGGATCAATTCACATATGAGATTATGAATCGCGGCAGTGCAGTTACATTGGCTAAGCACGCGGTTGCTGCCAAAGTGAACTCCTTCTGCTACATCTCTGCAGCAGCAGGTGCTCCTGTTCTCCCTCAAAGGTACATATCGACCAAGCGAGAGGCCGAGATCACCATTGCCAGCAAGTTCCCAGAACTCAGAGGTCTTTTCATCCGCCCTTCTTTCATGTTCGATAGCTCACGCCCAGTGACAATGCCTCTGGCTGCAATGGTTGGCCTTGGCACAGCCTTCAACGGTCTTACAGGCAACTACTTCAAGACTTTCATCGGTGCGGCGGGAGTCAAGCCTCTGAAGGTTGAGACTGTGGCGAAGGCGGTAGTTGAGGCCTTGGGCGATGAGACCATCAAGGGTGCCATCGACGTGCCAGAAATTGAGGAGTTAGCGAGCAAAGCCTGGAGGAAAACCATGCTGTAGGATATTGTGTCGTATTGTGTTAAAAGCAAAGACGCTAAACCGTATGATACTCGACTGGATTAAAACCTAACTTAATATCTTGTTTGTTTCAAATCATTGTTCCTCGTTCAAAGCTATCCCTGATCTCTGCGGTATACTTGTTGTAGAACCGCGAGAGCTTCTGGTTGAACTGCTTATTCTTTTCGTTGATGTATGTCACGTCGCCATCGTCCCCGTTCTGTGCCATCCTTTCCTTTCTCTTCTTCAGTCTTTGTTCTTCTGCTCTCTGCAGGTCTGCCACCAAGCGGTCGACTGCTGCCTTGTCTGGCTTATTTTCAGCAAACGTCGTAGAGTCGGCGGTAGAGTAGAAGGAGCCATCCTTGTCCACCGCAATGAGCTCACCATCCTCGGTCTCAACAATGTCTAGTCCACCCGATGCTGCTGCCTTCTCAATGAGAGCCTTCTTGTCTTTCTCGTATTGTTCCATATTCATATCGATGTTCTTGAGCTGTCGCTTATATATCTTGTTCGCTTCTTGTGTATGGTCGGCAAAAGCATTGTTGTCGCGACGAGTCGTCTTCTTCTTGAGGCGTTTATCCCACTTCTCACTCTCATCAACAGTCCAGTCCCATGCGCGCTTTCGCTCGAAATCTCCACCCGCTTCCTCCACGTCTGCCTTGAGTAGTTTGTGAGATGCGATCGCATGTTTCCGGTGCAGGGCAGTAAGTTGGCTGGGATCTGTGGCCAGCCTTTGTGATTCGAGTGTCGCCTCTTTCAAGTTTTTCTCCGACGATGTCTTTGCTCGCGCTTGAAGGGCCTTGAACCGAGCCATGCGATCTTGGGCTTTGGACATATTGTCGATTTGTTGTGTCTCGTCCTTCTTTTCAGTTGGAGAGGGAGCCATGGTATACTTTGCGTCGAGACGGTGTAGCTATAACTGATGCCAGGGTTGGCAGAAGAACAGTCTTTCGGGTTGGTTGAAGAAAGAAGGTCGACACAGCTGTGTGTGCCTGAGGGGCGGTATTAATACTGCTTGGTCAAGGCAGCAATTGCCTTATATGATTCTGAGTTCTGAAATAATGGCCTACTACAGGGGTCCAGTGTTGGAGTCTTTGTAGAAAAGTCAAAGGCTCGAATGGCCTTGTATAAGGCTGACGGCAAGGAGGGGGAAGTTAATGAGTCTTGTCTGATTGTGGCCACTGTTATGTCAAAGAGTATAGAGGCCTTGAATTGTTTGTATTATTCGAAGTTGAAACCCAGTTTAGATCACTTGATTTCGCTATCCTCATACATAGGCTAATGGGTCACGT
>NW_023502314.1:0-61362 GCF_013396075.1 Fusarium subglutinans
ATATTTAACTTTTTAATAATAAAATTAAAAGCTATAGCTAGTAATTTATTAATTTTCTTATTAATTTCTTACTAAGTAGCTATCTTAGATTTTGAACCTTATTTTAGATTTTTACTGCCTACTTAAAAAGTAGGGCTTTTATTAAGTCAGATCTATAAGTAGTTATACTTATAGATCTGGTTGTCGAGTGTCAGCGCTAAGAAGCGAGTTACTGGCTGCCGTCCTTAAATCAGGCCACCCGTATACAGGATAAACACCCAACGAAGTATTTTTTACTCTAGCGTCATCAGACCCTCTTTCTGAGAATAGTCGACAAGACTCAATTCTATCGTCATACAGGCCAAAGCGTTACGGCTGCAATTGCAACCTCACCGAGTGTCCCGAGGCCAACCACGTCCGACGGTTCCGAGATACATATCATCTCACCCTGATGATCCTCCAGCCTTTTCTTAAGCCCAGAGGAGAAATGCTCTTCATATTCACAGAGGAATGAACCTCGTATTCCCGGAAGTATGGAAAGGTTTATGGGACTCATCTCCTTAACACGCAAGCCCTTAGACATAAGATGTCGTAAACACATATGGTCTTGGGATGACTCGAATTATAAATTTTCGTCAGTCATGTAATACTTATGGTAAACTCACAGCATGGTAACATAGTCGGCCATGCAATGACTGGCAGTTGCATTCGTCTTCCTTGAGTTGAATGTGTGGTTTCCTCTTGTCTCGTTCCTTGTCAGTAAAATGGTTAGAGTGGCCTGGGGGAGCAAGAAAACATCAGACCTTGATATAGAGTGGCAGAATAAACTTAAGGGATCCTAAGCTTAGTTTATACCAAACTCATGTCAAGCTACCTCAGCCTTTTTGTCATTTTGGATCAATGTCACGAGTTTTCCTTTCTCCCCTAGAGTGTAACATGATCAGAAGTGTGTCAAAGACTGACGCCGATAACATATTGCGGACCATGAGATCATGCGTTGAGAGATAGACTATACGAAGCATTCAGTTCGAGCAGGAATGCCGTCTCATAACTTCAGAGATGGTCTCAGCCAGTCATAATCTATGGGTTGAAGTCCCTCCTCGGGGAGCCACGTAAGTATTTTGTTTTCACTTTCGGGAAACAAATCAGCGCAAACTCAACATTAACACTTGCAGAGGGTCCAGTAAGCTGGACAGTGAGCTCTGTATAGAGCTGTCTTGGAGTCAGTCATCTGTGCTACAGCTTTGTAGTGTTTGCACCAGTTTCTGACAGTGAGTATTCAGGGTTCTAATCGAGGGTCAATAGCCTATAACCGAAGTCTGATTCTGAGGTATATATAACAAACAAACTATGCTGGTATCCAAACTCAACTGCGTCGACGACTTTGAAAGTCCTAGAAGGTCACATTCTATACCATCCAACGTCAGTGACGGAGACCAACAGGAGCGCAGACTGAAGGTGATCTAGATCACACAACATCTAATGAGATTGAAAGTAAAGCACGAGGAGTTTGTAAATGAAGAATCGTTCCACTCAACGTTTTATATTAACATCAATGTGAAATAATTGAGAAAGGAAAGAAATTATCATACAAATGGCACGGATATGCTACCTATTACACAAAGTAGCTATGAGACTACTCTATCAGAAACTCCATCACTTTGGAACCCCTTCATTTTCCAGTTCCGTACGTACATACAATCAGATAAATAATTGGTGATTCAATTTCTGACAATAGTTGGAAACGCGACAAGTGAGTGGCCATTAACACAACAGCGCCGAGACATCGAGGCCTCTCTTTCACGCGTCTTCATTACCTTGATTGGCTGGGATAAAATGGTTGGATGATATGCATCATCTCGATGGGAAATTAATAGGCTGGGGGCATGACTAAAGTAGATTGGGGAACTGAGGGAGAGACGATAGAACACTGAGAATATAATGTAAATATTATGTGCAAATACTGTCACAGAATATTCATTGAGGTTTTCTTTTTTCTAGGAACCTCAAGTTAACGTCATTGCAGATTCTTGGTCGCCTCTGCATGGGTCGAGTCTAGTTACAACCCTGGAAAAATGACATTGGGCCTGGACCATCTTGGCGCTGGCGTATACACCAGCCTTCCTATTTTCCCCTTTGGACATTCCTCAACGAGGGGAAGCCCCCCGACCGATATTAACGGTTTATCGTCAATTTAGTTTAGCTCCCCTAATCAATCAATGTCAACGCTTTTTTTTAATCAAAAATCCCCTAAAGGAGATATTGCCACAGTATTCCAGACGATCTCGAATACGATAGATACTCCTTCTTTACCGTATCTTTCCTCTCATCTTCTTGTCATGAGACTTTCACTTCGCTTGCACTAATGACAGACGGTAAAAGGTACCACCCCTCCTCTGTCGACGCATGCATCACGCCAGGACATTGAAGCTGCCGTTGGGATTGATACACCGACTATTGCATTGCATGGAAGTCAGGCTAAGAACCGCGTTCGCAACTTGATCTTCGCAATATCACATTAAATCACATCGAACAATGGGCTTCTCAAGAGCAAAAGACGACTCCCCGCGATCTTCGAGGTCGCGGTTCTCTGCCTCTGATGAAGGACCTCTATCGCCGGATAGCTTCTTGGGACACTATCCGTGGCCGAGCACAAGCACTGTTGCTCATAAGCGCTATGAAACGCGTCACGTTCCAAGTAAGACGCCACCTCTCTTGACAAGAGCTTAAATATACTGACTGACTTGATAGATGATGCGGACAAGGAAAAGCAGATTGAAGCTTTCTATAACGATCTCATCTGGTCGGATCCCTCATATGCAAAGGATGCGCTCAGAACACAGCAGGGTCCAAGGGCGCCCAAGACATGTGAATGGATTATGAATGTGCCAGAAGTCAAGAGCTGGCTTCAGCCAGAGTCAGAAAACCAGCAAGTTCTATGGCTTTCTGGAACTCAAGGAAGAGGAAAGTCGACGTTGGGTGTCTATCTCGCCGAAGTGCTCACAAGTAACTTCGCGACTGATCCCACAAACACCTGTGCGTTCTTCTTCTGCGATCCAAACGATTCGCAGAGGAACACGGCCCAGGGTATTCTACGAGGTCTCCTCACTCAGCTCTTTCAGAACCATCCCCACTTCCTCAGCGACAGAATCCGCAGGAGACACGCGCATCGCGGCTCTCGAGTCTTTGAGAAACCTCAAGCACTGTGGAACTTGCTCGTCGAGGTTGCTTTCAGATCTGATCGTCACATCTTCTGCGTCATCGATGGGTTAGATGAGTGCGACGCGGCCTCACGAACGATTCTGCTGGAGTTGATGGAGCAGACCTTCCACGGCCCAAAACCAGCCGTGAATCTCAGCCTTCTCATTCTAAGTCGACCAAGTTCAAAGATTTATGAGTACCTTGGCGAGTTTGTCCACCGAGATCTGGACTCATTCTCCCAGTCGAAGCATGATGTTGAGATCTTCATTAACCAGCGCGTGCGACACATAGCGATCAAGCGAGGATGGTCAGGGACAAGTACCACCCAGGTCAAGCGAGTGTTCCAAGCAAAGTCGGAGTACAACTTCCACTGGGTGCGATTGGCCAGCGAGAGCATCTGCAAGCTTCGTTGTGCCGAGGATGCAATCAAGTTCCTCAAAGGATTGCCCAATGGCTCGGAATTGCCCGCCCCCAGCGCATCCACAAACCACAAACGCGATAACCTTGAGCACTTGGGATTTGGTAACACAGATGAAGATAGAGAGAAGCACCATGCGAGACTCAAGTCGCCGTTTGTTAGTGCGATACTCACCGGAAGAGTCGAGATGCTGGCGTTTCTTCTCAAAAAGGGCGAGCCTTTGACGCCTTATACCATTCGAGCAGCAGCAAGATGGGGATGTCCAGGGATGCTGAAAAAGATCATGAATCTCCGACGAGATGAAATCTCATGCGATCAAGATCTTTCTTGCTCCGCGGCAGAATGTGCAAGCGTCGAGATGATGGATCTTATTTTCGATCATCCCGATTTCAGATGGAGCGACGCAGCTATGATCGGAGCGATAAGAAATGAACGGCATGGGCTCCAAATACTCAGGTTACTATTTGAACTTCACGGGGATGACATCGAACTTGACGAGTGGATGATGGAGAGTATTGCGAGCATATGCCACCCCAGGACCATGGATTACCTGCTCACACAGCATGGAACACGGATTGAAATCACACCGACCGTTGCTGAAAAGGCCATCGAGAACCGTCAGGGTCCAGCCATGCTTAGAGTTCTACTTAAGCACCGGGCACACGAGGGCTTTGTCGATGAAAAGCTCATGACCCTGGCTCTTGCTAACACCCGATGCCGACCTGACTTTATGGCCATCTTTCTCGAAATGCCAGCATCCCAAGTTCGATTCACGAAACAAGTCGTCCTAGCAGCGATAGCTTCGCCGCAGAAAGACACCGACGACTGGGCCCCTGAAGTTCTCGAGATGCTTCTTGCTAACCGTGCTGCCGACGTTGACATCGACGAGGAGATTGTCATTGAGACATTATGGGAGCTTGGATTCCCTGGCTTGCAAGTTCTCTTCGAGCACAAAGATGAGAGCGTACGGATCACACAGCCACTCTTGGACGCTGCAGCGGGTGTTTGCTCAGTAAGGGAGTTTGTTGTGTTGGCGGAGAGAGCCGAGGATGAGTTCAAGATCACACAGGATATGCTTATCAACACGACGTCCAACACGCGACATGGCGATAGATTGCTGCCTGTGATGTTGAGATATCTCCAGGGTTCTCTGGCTGTGGGACAAGATGCTCTTGAAGCATTCTTGAAGGCTGGTCAGATTGGCTTCAAGGGCTTGCTGATACTCTTACTAAGAGACCGTGGCTGCAGTGTCAACCTTACAAGAGGCGCACTCCGTTCTTGGATCCAAGATGACCAAGTCTGCCGTGGGAGCTTAGCATTCCTTTTTGTTGCACTTCATTCTGGGTGGTGCAAGTTGTCGGGTGATATGACGGGCTCCAGGTTGGAGAGATTGGAGGAATTGATCAAGCATTATGCCGAGCTGGATGATGTGCGGCAAGTGTTTGCTGAAGCAATGGAGCGTTCCAAGAAGGAGATGCGAGGGGCTTGAATATTATTGGTTGATGTTACTAACGAAGTTATGATGATGTACGACTCTTATGATGGGCCAAGGCTAAACCGGGTGGTTGTAGCTATATATAATAGAGGTCACGGGCAAGGATATTTATCTTAGGAAGATTATTTATATTTAATAGAGGAGATGCAGCTTCTGCTTACGAATTGGTACAATTCCGCTTACATTTCGTTACGGTGATTGCCTAGACGGTGAGAATGTATTCGTCTGACGATCAGGAACAAGGCATGATAGAGGATCCAAGCTAAGTTAGAGCAGTGTTTAACCCCGGAGTTAGAGCGCTACTGTAATGCTAAGGTAGTGTTAGTTTCAATGGTACTACGCTGTAAGTTAAGCTATCAGGAGCACTAACATAAATATCTCACCGCAAACGCATGAGCAGGCCAGGGGCATCATACGAATACTACGTGCATGTCACACTCATCAGAGATCATCAACCTCTGACGAATCTTCCATGACAACAACATAAGAGGAAGTGTTCCAGACCCCAGTAAAGAGTAACAGCATGTTTTGTTGTTTGTTCCTGATACGCTTGAAGCCTTGACCTTGGCGCTGATAAGACGAGACAGGCATGATGCCTAAGGCGGAAAGGCTTGGAGCTGGTTGCCGAGCAGGGAAAGTGGATACAAATGGTGCGTCATTGCCAGACAAGCAAGACCAAGTCACAAGGTCATGAGCAGGGGAGTTCTTCACCAAAAGACTAAAGTTCCGGAGGCGTAACTTACGAATCCAGGCAGGTGCGAGGTGCGAGGCCCAGGCCACACCCACCACTAGCCGCCGAAACAGGCCGCAAGCACACGCAATAAGCTTCCCCCAGTCGAGCACAGCTCGGACGGTGCTTGCTTTCCTCCGCCTCGCTTGCCTTCTTACCTTTCCCGTCGTTATTAACCAACCATCTTATCTCCTCCAACTCCATCTTGCATCTTGCATCTCAACTCACCATCTGCATCTCCATCCCATCGCAGCTCGTAACATTCTCGTCGAGCTCTTCCATCATTTAATCTACTTGGTCGCATTCTCGACCTGATTGTCCATCATGAAGGGCGCTCTTCTTACTGCTGCCGCGCTCCTGGGGTCAGCCCAGGCCGGTGTACACAAGATGAAGCTCAACAAGGTTCCTCTTGCCGACCAGCTCGTATGTTTGATTCCCATGATGATTGCGCGTTCCATCAAAGCTCTCTAACACCATTCCTAGGCCACCAACTCTGTTGAGGACCACCTCCAGAGCCTCGGCCAGAAGTATCTCGGCGCCTCCCGCCCCAAGAATGCTGCCGATTACGCCTTCGCTACCAACACTGTCAACGTCGAGGGTGGCCACCCCGTCCCCGTCTCCAACTTCATGAACGCTCAGTGTAAGTACTATTCAAATCGCCCATCTTGGCCATAACTAATCGCCTCAGACTTTTCCGAGATCACCATCGGTACTCCCCCCCAGAGTTTCAAAGTCGTCCTCGACACTGGTAGCTCCAACCTCTGGGTTCCTTCCCAGCAGTGTGGCAGCATCGCCTGCTACCTCCACTCCAAGTACGACTCCTCCGCTTCCTCGACTTACAAGGATAACGGCACCGAGTTCGAGATCCACTACGGATCTGGCAGCTTGTCTGGTTTCGTCTCCAATGATGTTGTCTCCATCGGCGACCTCGAGATCAAGGACCAGGACTTCGCTGAGGCCACCAAGGAGCCTGGTCTGGCTTTCGCCTTCGGTCGCTTCGACGGTATCCTCGGTCTCGGCTACGACCGCATTGCCGTGAACGGCATGGTCCCTCCCTTCTACCAGATGGTTAACCAGAAGCTTCTGGATGAGCCCGTCTTTGCTTTCTACCTTGATAACCAGGACGGTGAGAGCGAGGCTACCTTTGGTGGTATCGACAAGTCCAAGTTCACTGGAGACATCGAGTACATTCCCCTCCGCCGCAAGGCTTACTGGGAGGTTGACCTCGAAGCCATTGCTTTCGGCGATGAGGTTGCTGAGCAGGAGAACACTGGTGCCATCCTTGACACCGGTACCTCTCTGAACGTCCTCCCCAGCGCTCTCGCTGAGCTTCTGAACAAGGAGATTGGTGCCAAGAAGGGCTATAACGGCCAGTACACCATTGAGTGTGACAAGCGCGCTTCTCTTCCTGACATCACCTTCAACCTTGCTGGATCCAACTACAGCCTCCCTGCCACCGACTACATCCTCGAGGTTCAGGGCAGCTGTATCTCTACCTTCCAGGGCATGGACTTCCCCGAGCCTGTAGGACCTCTTGTTATTCTCGGTGATGCTTTCCTCCGACGATACTACTCTGTCTACGACCTCGGCAAGAACGCCGTTGGTTTGGCTCGTGCCAAGTAAGATACTTGCCTAGGTAGGTATGAAACATTTATGTATGAATTACAGATAGCGAATGGAACACGTAGCATGGACATGGCTTTGGATACTGGCATGGGACTAGTTTGAATTGTATGACAGACCATGAGCGTGAGGAGAGAAGATGGCTTCTCGTACTTGTTGCTCAGTAATATGAATTCTTATTGACTTTTTGGCTATATGCTCTGTTGGTGATTTGATAGTGCTTATGGTGTGATGAGATCATAGTTTAGCTTACGGACTGGGGTAAATGGATACTTTGATCATGATCATGATTACGCTAGGCCTGCAGCCACTCTGTGGGTGTTAATGAGCTGGCTGTTGAGTAACAAAGATCTCGAGGGGATGGCACTTTTCTTCACAAGAACGCTGTTATCCTATTTGTAGAACAATCGCCACAAAGCTAGGCATTGCTGGAATTTCATCCCCTTTTAGAATAAAGAAATATCGTAACGTTTGGGTGATCCAAGATGATCATGTTCTGTAACACTGTATGCACCTTAAACTGTTGAATCTCCAGCTGAGTCACGTGCACGAGATGACTCCTGAGGCTTCACTTCGCAAAAAGGGACAGAGTGGGTCTGAGATTGGCAAGCGACAAGTAAGGGACGAGGTACAAGGTACTTGGCGATCGAGGAGACACATTCTTCCCCCCCAGGCTCAGGCTGAGCGCAAAGCAAAGCAAAGCAAAGGACAGCCAAAGCTGAGAGAGCCAAAAGGCAATCAATCATCCTCCCCCCATTTTTCGACTTGAACTATTGCTTTGAGACGTGTTTGTCGCGTAATTTACGACTCGATTACATCCTGTTACATCGATTGACTGTACGATTGTGTCGTGGGTTTACTCGATGGAATCGAATCGGTTGCGCTTCTCCATCCGCTGTTGAATCGATACCATATCTACCTACAGTACTAAAGCTATTGACTTATTATTTACCTGGAGTTGCACCAGCGACTGAGGAGGACCTGGGCCCCCATACCCATAACCCATTTCTGCCACCCACTACCGCTGTCATTTCAGCTCCAACCGCTGCTAACAGGAACCGCTGCCACTGCAACTACCGCGTATCGCGACGAGGCGCGGCCAACGCCCCGACGACGGAACCAAAACCATCCAAGGCTCTTTTTTGAAGCCATCATGACCACGCCGACCATGGCCCAGCCCACGGCCATCCACGCCAACGGCACCTCAGAATCTCCCAGTCTCGACAAAGCGCAACCTGTCGCTCCGGGAAAGCGAAAACGCGAGACGGAAGAAATGGAAGACCGCGATGAAGACAATGCCTCTGAGGAGCAAAAACCTGCCATTACCAATGGAGAGCCCAAAAGGGACCAACGCGACGTGATAAAATCTTTCGTTGAAGTTCTGAGCAGGTATGCCTGCTTTTTTTTAACCACTTCTTTTTTCATCGCATCGCAACTTTGTCGCGAATGACTTCTCCCTCAGATCCACTAACCCATCACCAATAGCTACGACATCGGTCCCTCCATCCTGAAGCGCCCCTTGCCCGAGTCCTCTGATGATGAGCAAGATGAACACCGAGCCAAGCGTCAAAAGTCGACCGATCTAACCACCATCTCCGACAAGGCTGCCGCGAATGCTTACGAGGATCTAGACCAAGTGGCTAATGACCTGGTCTCTGCTCTCCAAGTCGCTCTCAAGGAAATCAAGACAAAGCCGGCCGATGATGAAAAGCAAGCGACCAACGAGGAATTGAGAGCGCAAATCTCGGACTTCAAGGAAAAGGCCATGCAACTTCTTCGACGAGAAAAGGCCTACCCGAAAACTTCGGCTGACCCTCTTGCAATTGAGGCAAAACTCCCACCATCTCCTCAGAAGGGAGAGTTGGTCCTGTCCCTCGTTGCATACGCACCTCAGGAGAGAAGGCTGTTCTCCAGTCTCCCAATTTCCGATGAAGCCAAACTGCGTGATGTGCCCTTGCCCCAGGGAATGTCATTAACTCATGTTATGCCGACAACACCTCATGAGCGAACGCAGACTCTTGGGGATTTGTTTTCGTCGCCAAAGAACCTGCCACCTCTGCAGCCACCTAAGCAGCCTAAGACGCAAGCTAAAGGCAACGTGCTGGACTTTTATCGACCAGAACTGACAGACACCTCCAAGTTTCGAAATGCGTCTTACTTCACAACCAAATTGACTGCTGGATGTTACCTCGACTACAGTAACGCGACTCCTTCATCACAAACCATCACCAAGCAACGAGAACGCGCGCAAAGTCTAGCAGGAAAGCGACCCTCAACTACTGAACTCGAACTGCACGAGATGGAATCGCTTTTTCGAGGCGCCTTTTCTAGCTTCGCACCGTGCAAGGATGATTCAGGGGCTGTTGTGCCGTCAAGTGTTGCGGGTCGAATGTGGTGGCAGCAATCGGGCCACCGATCTTTCCAGAATATGATCGAGGTCGAATATTATGGTGGTGCTGACGGTGACGAAAAGGCCGAGAAGGATGAGTCTATGGACATCGACGAGAAGGCTATCCAGGAAGCGATTGATAATTGGGATGAATCTGTTGTTGATCCGTCACTCGAAGAGGCTCTGGGCACAAAACGAGCGGATGAGGAGAAGGAAGTCGATGAGATTTTGGAAGAAGTCAGCGACATGATTGAGACGCTGTCTTCTTACCAACGCATCCGAAACCTCAACCTCCCCAACTCGCAAAACCGCTCGTCAAGCGACCCAGTCAATGGCGATATGCTGGCTACCCCCGGACCTACTCCTTCAGAAGGCGAGCAAGCAACATATGAGGTGCTCAAGGCGCAGCTTGCTCTGATCATCAAGACACTACCGCCATATGCAGTCGCCAAGCTGAACGGAGACCAATTGGAGGATCTTCTCATCAGTACCAAGGTTCAAGTCCAAACTGACAAGTACAAAGGAGTTATGGAGGAGGACGAAGCGGGCGTTCAGGCTCGGTTGAGAGCTCAGCAACAAGCTGCTCAGGCTAATGCCCGGCCGCCGCCTCAACGTACACCAAGTGTATCGGGAGTTTCTTATGGGCATCATACTCCCCAGACCCAGTACGCAACCCCTCAACGAACCCCCTCTATGCAACAACAACAATACTACCGACCTGGGCCTACGCCCGGCTTCACACCTGCACCACGACCTATGCCCGCTCAACCCAGACCTCCTCAACCTAATCAGTATTCTCGACCCAACGGTTATCCTGCTCAATATGCCACACAGGTTGCTAAAGCTCAAACTCCATATGGCCACCAAAACATGCCTCAGTATGCTTCTCAACCAAGACCTCAGTTTGGACAGATGCAGGCTCAGCAAGGAACTCCTAGTGCGCGGTTCGCTTTCCAACCAGGCTATCCACAGCAACAAGCCGCTACGCCCTCACAGCCCAACTTTGGGGCCTACACTAACGGTCAAGCTGTGCCGCAGCGCACGATGTCTCCTCAGGTTAATAGACAGGCCTACAGTGCCTCGCCTAATGTGCAGCAGCCTCCGCGATATGGTACGCCGAACCAGGCTGTGGGCAATCAAATGAACAGGTACCCGAGCAACCCCCCTCAACAAGCAACGCCTGCTCAGAACCCTGGACTTACAGGATATCACACCGTTATCCCTGAAGCGCAACAGCAGCGGATTCTCGAACAAGCCAAAGCCAGGGTTGCGGCTCAAGAGCGGTCTACTATGTTCGCTGACAAGATCACTCAGCCTGGTACTCCTGGTTTTGGCCAAGGAGGGACTATGGACCCCAGCCGACTTGTAGCTGCGCGAGCAAGTATTGCCTCTCAGCAAAAGCCTCCGACTCCCAATTCTCAGCGATCGAGTATGAGCGGGACACCAGGGCCACCGCCTCCCCACAAGGTGACTCCTGTTCCTGTCCCGCCGATCCCAGGCATGCAGCAGAAGCCATTGTAATAATCGACACCATGTGTATCTTTTGGAAACGAGAGACGCGAAGCGGAAGAGTCAGATATGATATCGTCAATGCAGACTTAGGGCACCAGAGGAGCGAGAAAGGGGAGGCGTTTAGAGGGTGGATTCTCGATTGTTTTTATTAGCTACGTTTTTCTGAGGAGTTGGTTTTTTGACTCAACCAGGGGAAAAAGGGACGAGAGACATATTTTCTTTCTTATTACAGGGAAGAACGAGGAATTGGTGGACGTTTCCATCGAGTTGTTGACCTGGGAGTGGAAACTCCTGGTTGTGTAATCCAAGACGCCGAATTGGCGCGTGTATGCAGATGAAGAAAAGGTACACTATTGCATTGATATTAATATGTTTACGCTATGGACTTTCTTTTGTGCCAGTGAGACATGTCAAGGGTCCTGGGTTGAGTGTGTATTTATGTGAATGTCATCTACGGTATGGAGAGAGTTGGTAAGCAGAGGGGTAAAATAAACCTATTGAGTTGATTGTCAATTCTATTGAGCTGAGGGGTATCTATCAAGCCAGTCCTAGAGGCATATCGTATCCTCAACCTATTCCCAAACAAAATATGTTGTACATGGGTTTTTTTTCATTCAGTCGTAGAAAAAGTTCTAGAGATCTACATCCACGCTAGTGATCTATGCCGGTGGTGTCACCACAGGCTGTGGCAGTTCAGCCGCAAGCTTCCTTTCTTCCCGTTCCTGGAGCATCTCAAGCACAATGCGACGTAACTCAAAGATTACCTCAACGGCAATAAGCACGATGATGATCCACTCCAGGCGAGTGCCGTGTTGCTCACTGGACATCTCACGCAGAACACTGGCGATTTCAGCGGCGTAGTCCATCTTTTGGTTCAATGCGCGGATTCGTACGTTTACATCGAGTGCACGGCCAACTTGTTCGTAGTAACCCTCAAGACCAAGATCGGAGCTGGTGTCCCAGAAAATGTCTGGCAATGAGTCGGTGAGTTCAGAGTAATGGTTGAGACGAGCACGCAGGCTGAGGAGTTCGCCTGTTTTTTGTAGGATGAACTTTCGACCAAGAGGTATACCGGCACCTTGTGAGAGCAGTGCGGGGATGTTGCGTGTGCTTTCAAAGTACGACGTCAAGGCCGTTTCGAGAACAGCAAGCTTTGTGCTTCGAGCTAGACCCGACGAGAAAGCAACCTTTGCTAGAGTAGTGTCTAGCTTATCAGCTTCCTTGTGCTCCTTGCGAGTACCAAGAACAATAACATCACCCTTAAGCACACTTGTTTCTCGGTTTGTATCAGTTGTGAATTCGAGATCCTCAAACTCCCGACTTTCAATGGTGTGCGCTTCTTCAGCAGCACGCATGATCTGCCTTGTGACGACATCTGGAGGCAGCGACCATGTTACGATTGTGCCGGACGGAAAGACAAAGATGTCTCCACCATTTACACCTCTTGCATGGACCACCTCGTTTGCATCGAATCCCGTGCCATCCGGGTCGATATCGAAACCATGAGATGAGAGAATCTCGAGAACCATAGGCATCTTGAAGGATTCTGCAACGCAGGTGGCGCTGACCACATTGGAGGGTTCATCGCTGGGACTTCCTGGCGCTGTTGCGCCTCGTTTGGGCTGCTGGGCAATGATGGCAACTCGACGTAATGAATTCTTGGCCGTATTCGATCGAGTGGGCTTCCTCTTTGAGGACGCAAGGCCTTTCTCTTCTTTGGAGAGTTCGGACACGGAACGGGAACCGTCGTCGACTTGAGACAGGTAGGGATTCGAGGTGAAGAAGCTTCGCTTTCGAGGGAAGCTAGCCAAGGAGGTGAGATGGAATTGTCGATAAGGCCTCAGCCGTGGCCCGGCGACTGAAGTGTGAAAGAGGCGGGCGACATTGAGGGTGATTCGCTGGGAGGAATTCCTCATGATGTGACAACAATTATGCCATCAAATGTGAATTTATGGTGGGTTGACTCAATCAAAGTATTGAGAATGAACCAATGTCGAATCAAAAGAAGTTCTAGTTACTAACAATGGCAGACATTGACATCGGAAGCAGGCCCGATGATAAGATAAGATTAGATAGGATACCTGATCAAGTCATCGAATTATCTGCAGGTGAGAGACCACGTGATGCCCCTCAACGGAATGTGGGTATGCTAGACCGCTTCGGGAGGCATCTTGGAGTAGACTTGGATACCCATGACGAAGTCCCACTAGCCACCGTAGCTTAGGGAGAGGGAGATCCATCTCTAGAGGAGACCAGACAAGCCCAGAAACGGTTAATTACGCTACGGTACGCTTCTCATCTCAACGCCGACAGGACAGGACAGGACGACTTTAAATTCAGAGGAGGCCCCCTTGACCTGAACTCTTCATCAACCTCTTGGCGTCATTCTTGCCCTATTTTAATACATACCCTCCGCTGTCCTCTGACTTATCACCGCGGACTCCTTTTCTTCCTCTTCTTTTTCCTCCCCTCTTTCTCTAACCCCCACCATACAACATCTATCACCATGGATCTGAACCCCAAGTACGACAACTATGATTTCCCCATCAAGGGCCCTGAGAAGCAGGATGGCCACGCCGGGTACCTCACAGAGGACCAAATCGCCAAGCTTCACCAGTTCCGCATGATGCTCGAGTCCGAAGGTTGCACTGATCGATTGGACACCTTGACTCTGGTACGAGATATACCTTAAACCTAGCTACTTAAGCTTGCTGCTGCACCCTGGACAAAAAGGGCCATGTAACGCGACACAGCAAATACTGACAACGTCTTTGTCTACAGCTTCGATTCCTCCGAGCGCGCAAGTTCGATGTCGAGGCCGCCAAAGCCATGTAAGATTTTTATACCCTTCCTTTCCACCTGATGGCGGTGGAACGAGAAAATGTGCTGGTAGCGACAGGGGGGCTGACCGCCACTATAGGTTCTTGGATACTGAGAAATGGCGAAAGGAGGTTAAGCTTGACGAGACTGTGCCTATCTGGGACTATCCCGAGAAGGCTGAGATCGGAAAGTACTACACTCAGTTCTACCACAAGACCGACAAGGTATGGCAAGCCGGTGACGACGAGGGATAGCCATCATGAGAACATTTGTTGACTAATGTTTTTTTCCTCATACAGGATGGACGACCCATCTACATCGAGACTCTTGGTGGTATTGATCTGACCGCCATGTACAAGATCACCAGCGCTGATCGCATGCTCTTGAACCTCGCTGTCGAGTACGAGCGCGTCGCAGACCCCCGTCTTCCTGCCTGCTCCCGCAAGGCCGGCCACCTCCTCGAGACATGCTGCACCATCATGGATCTCAAGGGCGTTAGCATCACCAAGGTCCCCCAGGTCTACTCCTACGTCCGACAGGCCTCTGTCATCTCCCAGAACTACTACCCCGAGCGCCTCGGCAAGCTGTACATGATCAACGCCCCCTGGGGTTTCTCCACCGTCTGGAGTGTTGTCAAGGGCTGGCTCGACCCCGTCACCGTCTCCAAGATCAACATTCTCGGTTCTGGATACAAGAGTGAGCTCCTCAAGCAGATCCCCGCCGAGAACCTTCCCAAGCAGTTCGGTGGCGAGTGTGTGTGCCAAGCTGGCTGTGAGAACAGCGATGCTGGTCCTTGGCACGACCCTGAGTGGGCTCGTCCCGCTTGGTGGGAGAAGAAGCAGGATGCCAACGTCATCGAGAACAAGGGATCTGAGATTGAGGAGCCCGCAAAGGCTCCTGAGGCTGCTCCCGCTGCTGAGGGTGCTGATGCTACCCAGACTGCCCCTGCTCCCGCCCCCGCTGCCGCTTAAAGAAGAGTATATGTACCAAGGTGAAGGATATGGAAGAAAGATAGACGTGCGGGTTTGCTACGTCTTAATATAGACCACATATTTTCTCTCGTTTACCATGCTTTTTTTCAACAAATGGGGTTTGAGAGGATATCTGAGCGAAGATATATATATGGTAAAAACACGTTGGGGGAGTGTATAGCGAAGCGTGACGCGTAGGGAGCACAAAAAGAATTTCTTCCAAACCACTTCTTGTTCTGCTCGATGCATAAACATGCTCATGTGGACGTTTTATTTCGTGTCTGCCTAGACTTATGTTAGATGCTGGCTGAGGTTCCTGACTATGGCTGCAATAGTTCTCAACAATAGACGCGGTCTCGAGATTTGTGTTGTAAAGTGTGAAGTGATATTGCCGATTAATTCAATCCAATCCAATGCGCCCCAACTCCCTGTTCGTAATACACTGATCGCCGCCCTGGGTATATATGCAATAAAGACAAGGGATGTCTTTTATCGTCCCTGCGTAACGACATACTCGCCCGCCACGCGTGCTCTCTCCATCTTGGCCACCACCGCAGGCATATCGCGCTTCAATCTCCCCAGACCCTCAACAGCTCTTCGAAATCCTTTCTCCACGCCATCTTGTCTCTCCAGTGGTTGGACGTCCAGATCCACTTCAGCGGCCTCTGCTATAATCTGCTGTTTTCGAGCTTCGAGCATATCGTCGTCGCGCTTTAGACTATCGCGTAATTGCTCTGCTTGCGCCTCGGCCGTCGTAGCGGGCACCGAGCGTTTCAACGCTGCAACATCCTCGAGAAGCTTTTCTTCTTGTGTGATTAAATCTGCGACACGCCGACGTTTGCGCGTATCGAAAGGCTCGTAAACGGTATCGGGCTCGACGTTTGATTCGGAAAGGAAAGAGTCTGGGGATACGGGGAGGCCGTTTATCGAGAGATTTGGAGAGGCGAGAGAGAATGTCTTGTCGATGTACTGGTTGTTTGTTTGTTAGGCTTGTGTCATGAAAGTATATCGAACAAGAGATAGTACCTCGTTGACGAGCTTTTCTATCTCATCTCGATATTCATCCCCTCCATCATTACGCACTGCCACGGGAAATGCTTGGTTGAGATGTTCTGCGGCTGCGCGACGGACATTGGCGATTAGATACGAGAGATCCTCGGGTGTTTGCAGCTCGATCTTGCGCTGGACTTGGGCGACGACAGATTCAGAGTCCATGACTATTACTCTCCAAGGGGAGAAGAAAAAGCAAAGTAAGGAATAGCTGGAAGAGAGGGGGTAGTTAGTAGAGGAAGGGTTGTGCTATCAAGGTGCTTGACGGTGAGTGCCTGCCCCGCGGCCGTGTTTAGTCAATTGTTTACTTTGAAACGAGCGCCGACTCGGAAACGGAGACGAGGCTTATCTTATCGCTTAATATGTCACCTCCAACCAAGCAGACCAGGAATTTGTAAATACGTTGGTGATTTATTGTGAGCTGAACTTGCAAATTACGCCGATATTTTCATTCAAAATAACGTCATTATTCCATCAATCGTTCTTATATGTCGTTCCAAGCTTGTTCGCTCACATTGTACTCTGAAATGAGAGTTCTTCTGTTGACTCCCTCTTGCTCCCGCTTACAGTAAAGCAAGATTTTGTCCATGGGAGCACCTGAAAGCTCGGCCTCAACCTCACTCATTCTGCGCGACTCTGGTAATAATGGTACTTGATAATCCAGATCGCGCATTGGGGTGTTCAGCTGAAAGTCATCTCCCAGGTCAACACCGCTGTAAAAGTCCCCTTCTTCCAACTCGACCACCTTTTTGGCGACACATGCTGCGATATGCGCATCCCAGATGCCTTCCCGATGAGGGCTTGTTCTGAGGAGTTTGATTGCTTCAGCTCGGATGCGATGGACGCGACATTTGACTGCTATGAAGTAAAGTGGCGGTATCCAGCCCATGTCGATGATGGACCTGGGCATACAAGTTGTCATGATGTACAGCGGCATCTCGTCTTCCAGTTGATAATGAAGCGACAGTTCCCATAACTTTGTAAGCTCTTTGAGGAGCAGGATGAACTTGTCGGTGTAGGTGTCGTATATGGTCTCGTTATTGCATATGCAAGTCTCAGCCATAACGTTCGTCATGGCGTAGTGTATCCTCAGAATCTGGTATGCCTTTTGCAAGTATATGTTTGAGCCACCTGGTCGCGCTCTCATGAAATCTTGAAACATGCCATGCCATTGTGCGAGTCTTGTCTTGACGAGTTGCTGGGCTGTATGGTCTGTTGCTGTTATTGTCTGTTGGCGAGCTCGGTGAGTAAGATGGAATATCTGGTTGTAAACAAGCTCTAGCCCTTTCCAAGCATCGTTGAGATTAGCGAAAGATTCAAGAAAGCTCTTCTCGGGGTTGTGAGCCGGCTGTAGGATAACGCATGAATGGTGGTACAACAGTCTGAAAAGCTCAACCTGGATATGGAGCCTGGACAGGGCCTCGACTATCCAAGCATCGGTCGACTCGTGACAGGGTTTCAGTGCCAAGATGCCCGAATTAGCCTCGGGAAGACCCTGCATTTGCCAAAGAATGTCAAGCCCGTTCTTCAGGTGAAGCTGTGCCGTAGCGAAGTGGCCCCGGAAGAACTCCAAGCAGACAAAGACAACACAAGTGATGAGCGCCACACGACACGATTCCTTATCTTTGGCGTTGAAGTGTGGCTGCAGATGTGCAATGGCCTTGACGTACTGCTGCAGCGTAAACTGCTCCTGTTGGTTCATCTGCGAGGTGGGCGAGTTCCTATGTATGTCCAATGTCACAACACCCTTCTTATGCGCCGAGCTGAGTGCAAGCAGGGCATGTAGCACGGCGGGTTCTCTAGACCCAGCCTGGAAGACGAGGGTGTTCCAGAAGCCAGAAGAGAAAGTGGCGGAGATCTTTGTAGACGTGCGACACTTGAACCAGTCAAAGTAGAGCTTCTCGTTTGCGTTTAGAGAGAGGACGAGGGTTGTGTCTAGAGGAGGGCCAAGGGTGAACTTGGGCCGGGACTGGGACTGGGAATATTGCGTAAGAGCGAGTGATCCTCCGCCCCAGATTCCGTATCCGTCGCATGCTCGACCAGTTGATAGACATCTCTGACAGGCTGGACGGCCTTCGTCACATTTGACTTTTCTCAATCTAAGTCATTAATCTGTGTTCTCTTCTCTTCTCTTCTCTTCTCTTCTCTTCTCTTCTCTTCTCTTCTCTTCTCTCCTCTTGTCAAGTACTCACTTGCATGTCTTACAGCCCGATTTGACCTTGGATTTTCCCTTCCGAGCCATTCTACCAAACAATCTAGCAGGGAAAGAAACGGAGTTGATTTGTCTGCTCGGAAACCTTTGGATCTGCTTGATTATATCAATTTAAGCGGAGATGGCATTTTGGGCGTCGTCCAACGTACGTGCCCCTGGAGCTTATAAGTCGGGAATATTCTTGCCAGGCCCGCGGGTTGGGGGCGCTAATACAGGGACTACGTACTGAGCGTGCCCTGCCACCCCGCGGACTACTCCGCTGACTACTATAGGTAGATCGTCATCCGTATCTGCACTTCCTATTGGTTTGCTCGGAAACTGCGAGGTCTGATTGGTTCAGATAACAAGTGTCAGAACCTTGGGTGTAGTGTAGGAGTGCCAAGATAGTACTTATACCTAAGTTTGCCCGCTTCGGAAACATTTCAGAGTCTGTGTATGATGTAGTTGAGCCCGATATAAGACCTGAGAGACTATCACTACTTCATATGTTCATTGTCGAGTCCAATCTCTGTGAAGATGTATGATAACATCGTGAAAATGGGTCCTACGATAGCCGATCTTGCAGTCAACAACTATGAATTTAATTTCATGCCGGATAACCAGTCCAACAGAATAAACAAATCCAATCTTGAGGCTACTCAAATCCTTATCATCACGTCAGCTAAGAACAGCGCATCGGGCCCTCTCGTCTCTCGCGCGGGCGCGGGCACCGTGGGCTTAAGTCGTCCAACATATGCAGCTATCCCCAGTCAAGATGAATTATTTTCGTTCCTTGACCACTCATATGAGGCAGATGTAACGTTTTGGGATAGTGCTGAGTAAGTTCAGAACTCTGACGGCATCCAAATACCAGCTAACCACATGTAAGCTGCTATAACGATTACGACGAAATTATAGGCGAGTGGTTCGAGCGAACTGACAAACGAAGTGATGTCTTTCTTGCAACCATGCTTGAATATGATATTTGCATCAAGAAAATATGGTCTAAGAGTGAACGGCCCTTGCATATTGAGTCTATCCATCTCTATAAGTATAGAGATATCAGCAGAAATTCCAACTATAACTGCTATAGACCAACTTTAGGACCTATTTATATCGAAGAAGAATAACTCACAGGGCCATAACTATATATCAAACACCAAAAGGCCCGATATATCGACTCAGCCTCCTCTTCACTCCGACCATCCCCTTCTCGTCAATAACATCATGTGCCTTCAGAATATCCAAAATCCCATATATGAAATCCTTACCATCGTTACGCATCTCAACCTCTGCCAAGCTCCAGAACGGCGAGATACAGGTCATGTTCACAAGACTCTCCAACCACTCTGCGTTTACTATACAAAGTTTCCCCGAGGCGACATGGGACGGAAGCATACGTGGGTTATTTGGATGCCGATATATCCTGCAAAAGTTGCCGCGGGGAGCTCGAATGACTTCGAAGTTTTGCCAGAGACGAGTAACTGTATCGTAAGCGGAGAGTGTCCATTGAAAGTCTCGGTCTAGATCGGGGGTCGAGATTGTGATGAATACTTGGATGGTACGCGGCGAGCACGAGGCTGGACGGCTACTGTAAAGACGATATTCGCGAGACATAGTGACTAGCAGATTGGTGTGTGTAGAGTTGAGGGACTCCAGGCCTGAGAGAATCGCTCCATCTTATAGGTTGAGGTTCGTTGTGACCAAAGGACAAATGGATAACAAAGTTCCTTGATTAGAAGACTTTAATTGTAAACTCCACGATTCAATGCAGCATCACTGGTGAAATCAACAGCCCGTATAATCTGAGTAAGAGGATACATTGAGGTCAAACAGAATCTGAATCAGGCTTCCCTTTAGTCTGTTTGTCACAAGTTAGATGATTTCCATCACCCTGACAAGTTACTCAGTGAACGTCTCATGCTCCCTACAAACAGCAACGCCCTTTCAGACTCAATGATAAGTACCTGCACCAACGAGGCTATTCAACAATCCTGTAATATACTCATAGCTGCACCAAACGTCTCGAGAACTCAAACCTGGATCCGGATTGGCAATTCTGCATCGCTAAAAGACTTTGGGGACTTGATAGTAGTGCTGAACCAAACATACTCATCACAGATCAAACGCCAGAATCGTCCTGGAATACATCAACAGGGTTCCAATGATTCTTCCGGTCGTCATACCAATCTTTCCACTTCTTACAGCCATCATTGACCTGCTTCAACTTCTCCGGAGTCATCATCTTCCTCAGATCCTCTTCACGCTCCATGATCTGCAGCGCCAAACCACTTGAAGCGTGCCAGGCAATATGGCAGTGGAACAGCCAAGAGCCAGGGTTATCAGCCTTGAAGGCAACTATAAGGTAACCTCCGGCCGGTATCAGTGCAACGTCACGTCGGGGTGGATTGTCGAATTTGAGAGTGACGGGGTTGTTTGGATCATTTTATCTGCGGAGAGTTTGTGCCTTGGGCGAGCAAGGCAAAGTCGTGCCCATGTAGATGTAGCTTGTTAATATCAGTATAATTACAGTTCTATCAGCACAGTATGAGAATTGGACTGGACTTACCGGGTGCGCAAGAGACTTGAAAGTCTTGTTGGTGCCAATTCGATCAAGCGATGGAGCCGTGATGACGAGATAGACCCAACCATCTCTGTTCTCTGCTGGAACAATCACATAATCGTCGGGCCATTCTTTCGTTTCCTCTAGTAGGGTGATAGTTGGCTTCGGGAAGTCGAGCCAAAGAGGTCGCTCGCCGAAAGCCCACCAGCTGAATTTGTCTCCAGTGTGTGGTCTATCCTTTACTTTCTCTATACCAAGCTCAAGATCTTTACTCCTGTCTCCTATACCTTGTTAGCAAAGGATTACCATGTGATTTGAGTTGGCGCTGACTGACTCTCGTCAAGTTTTATATGAGGTATTGACCATGGAAGGACGGGCTGTAAATTCTCATACTTCTCGTCGGTGCAGTCTTTGGTCCAGTTGTCTCTCCAAGTCTGAGGTACCTCCGTAAGCATTGAACGAGACATGTAGGTCGATCTGACTCACCAATTCCGTTCATCAATATGCTATTCATCTCAGGGCGAGTAGGGACACCCGTTAGTTCTCTCTCCCACTCCTGGAAAGCACTTCGATGGTTCCAACCTGTGATAAGAATAGGATCCTTCGCTTCATCATAGTGAGCTGATGACGGTCCAAAGATAGTTATAGGTCCTGCGAGACCGTCTGCATATTGTAGAGAGTAGTGACTGTGATACCAGGAGGAGCCATACTGAAGGGCGCGAAACTCATATGTAAAAGTATCGTTGGGGGCAATGGGGCATTGAGTGACGCCGTTGACGCCATCCATCTCCATGGTTCCGTTCTGCCTGATACCATGCCAATGAACCGTGGTGCCGTTATATCGCAGCTTATTTGTGACGTGGACTCTGATAAGATCACCCCAACAAGCTTTGATCCACGGGCCGGGGTAGGTTTGGTTGAAAACCTTTCCATACGGATTGTCGATGCCGTCGCCGTTGATAGTCTTGTTATCAACTACAAGCCAATACTGTAGACATGGGTCAGTGAAATGTCTCAACTTTGAGCAATAAAAGTGATTGTTACCTCTCGAAGCACTCCAGGTGGATACATAGTCTCATAGTCAGTATGAATACTGAAATTGTGTCCATCAGAGCTCTTCAGCCAGCAGTGACGGTTCTCTCGAGTAGAACATGACTTCCAGTCATTTCCAAGCTCAGGATACTTGCAAACGAAGTCTTCATCTGGCGAATCAGGGCCATTTGGTGCTGGGAACTTTGGATAATTCTGAGAGATCTGGCCATTCTCAAAAGATAGAACGGGTTGTTCAGAGCCACCTCTGATATCCTCGTGGAATGGAAGTGAGAAGAAGGTGACTGTGTAGACTATGAACGTCTTGCACGCGTTGTAGAAACCCATGTTGGGCAAATGTCGACTGATGCCCCAGTGAAGGTTGGGAATATGAAATCTACAACCTACTCTGGACTCTGAACTCTGGAGCTCGAATGAGATGGTGAATGAGAGAGGACAAAAGATTCTCAGAAGGAGGGCACCCTCCATAGCAACTTTCAGAATTGAGTTTCTTGTTTCTTACGGTCGTTTTCTTCTGAGCTTCGAGTATGTGACAAGCCATTTCACAACTTACACAATACAAAATCATCCGTTTGTAGTCCCATCACATCTCTTTTACTCACCCTGATCGAATCCCGTGGCCATATTCCAGCCATGACTCGAGCCTAGTTCTGTTTCAGCTGTTGAAGCTGTCCAGATCTGGTCATCAGCCGTACTCTAGCTTGAGCCACTGCTGCTTTCCCCTCATGCATTGGAATGTCATACGAGAGCGTTACCATAGAGAAACAGAAGATATCTCCGCTTCTGTAGAAAAAACTTCAAAGCTAGACTAGTTTGAGTTTGTCGTCCCGTCCCGTTCCGTTCCGTACAAGTTAGTGAGATGTCGTTGAGGTGATGCATTCCTTCGTTCGTCCTTTAGCCAGCCTCAATCGCCAAATTCATGAGAAGGAGCACGTAAGCCAGACAACATGGGATCTAGAATCTGAATTGTCTTCTGTTGCTCTACAGTTTTGGTGGTCAGCTAGTCTCTGTTTGTTTTGACGGTTGAACGAACAAACAGTCTGGCAACGTGCTATCCCCGTGGCTGATTTGTCAGAGAAGACTCTCAACTCGTCTGACTCTGGTGCCCTTCAACGTTGTCATAGTAAGTGCATTTCTTCGCCTCTAAAACACCGTCAATGTTGAGAATTCGCCACGTCATGAGTGAGTATTGGTCACTACCTCGAATGCTAGAGGTGATTTCAGGCACAAGGTCGGCACGGAAGAGTGACACCGCCTGAAGAAGTGTCTGTTCCAGCTGCTAAAATCAAATATTTGTAGTTCATGTCTCGATACAGTCATTGACCTTCCATTCACACATAATATTACCAGGAGCATTGTGAACTTGGAGACCTCGGAAATTCATAGCCACTGGTGCCATTCCATCCATTAGAGTTCTTTCATCTGATGATCTTCAAGGCTGTCGGTGCAATACATAAAGCACTTCTCGATACATGGCTAACAGACGGACGAGACTAAGTGATTTATCACGTGCTGATATGGGCAAATTGTAGGTGATGACCAGCGTGATGTAGTCAGCATGCTCACATCACAATTACACAGTGGTCATAAAAATTCGTCAAGTCATGAATTCGGATTGATAGAGCTATCTTTGAGCCTCTCTTCCTTTCATATGATTCGTAGGCGCACATTTCCCGTGTCATCCCATTCAACTGCACACCCAACTCCGTCCATCTCGTTCTGTCCCAGAGACTACCTATACATTCTTATTGAAACAACAACCAGCGGACCTCAACACCCCGCTAACCATTTCTCAAAACTTTTGTAACATGGGCCCCAAGCGCTGGGGCATATATGAAATTGAAGTCCTTAGATCTTGGACTTGGCGGCGGTCCAAGAGGCGATAGCGTCCATCAGAGGGGGAGACAGGGCATCGTAGGACTCGAGGCCAAGGTCCTTGAACTGCTGTCGAACCTCGTTGGCCTTGTCGGCAGGGAAGCCCTGCTCAATGATAGAAGAGACAAAGGCAGCGAACTGAGGCTCTTGCCAGCCCTTGTCGTCAGAGAGCTCGACGTGGACAAAGTCGAGACCCTTGAAGGGGTGATCGTTCTCAATGCGACCGAACAGGTGGACACCGCAGTCACGGCAGGCGTTTCGCTGAATAGCAGCGCTCTTGTCAACAATGGTGAGCTTGTCACCGTTGGCAGTGACCTGGAGCTGGTCGCGGGGGATGACAGCGACGACGGAGAAGAGAGCACCATCGGGCTTCCAGCACTTGGAGCATCCACAGGCGTGGTTGTGAGCGACCTGGCCGCTGAGGGTGACCTCGACAGGGTTGGAGGAGCACTTGCAGCGGAGCTTGCCACCAGAGAAGTTGGGAGAACCTTTGGTGATGCCGTTCTTGAGGCTAGGGTGGAGGTTGTGAGACATCTTGGAGGCGGTTACTGAACGGTAGATGGAAGTGATTACTGCAGCAGCTGATACTAAGGCGGCGGCGACGGCGATGGGAGTTTTATTCTTGGAGATGATGTTGCGGTTAGAGGATGAAGCCATTGCGAAGGGGAAAAAAGAAGAGCTGGGGAGAATGGGATGGACAAAGACTTTATATACAACAAGATTTACGATAGACAGCCACAGGCGCCTGTGTTCAGTTATGTACTCTGATCCCCCGCAAAACGACATGTAACAGACGGTAATTTTGACTGCATGCAGCCATAATCGGCGGAAGCGTAAGCGTCGAGACCGAGATGCCGAGTTATCACCATTGTCCTTCACTGTGTGTCTAACAGTCTAACTGTCGCGATGGCGTTTTGCGGGGAATGAATGACTGGGCCTTGGGCCTTCAGGGACAATCGGGGCCTGGTCCAGGGTTAGGCCGACGGTCATCGGAAGCCGATTCCGTGGCCGTGCCCACTGATAGCTCGCTGATAAGATAGATAATTAATGCCTGAATCTGGAATGACAAGTGAGAGCTGAAGACAATAGATACTACTAAGATAATTGCTTTTAGAGCAGAGGCTTCTAGAAGTGTCTGATACTGTGTAGCCCAACATCGGCTCAACGTCCGCCCGCAATGCAACTTATATCGAGGGGTAAGCAAGACACAAAATGATAGGATAGGATAACCTTAGACGATCGACGACCCCTCTCAAACGTCGTAATCCCAATTCTGGGCGTTGTCACCCCCGTCTTCCTCTTCCTCTTACTCATCATCTGATCGGGGTAAATATATGCGGTCCCGGCAAATACTGATGATCCCCCCGGATCCCGTCCCGAGGGCGTCTCATCTAAGCTGACCGTCTAGCATAGCAGGCAATTGATACCTGGAGATAAGATGCCTTAAGACCCTCCCCTGAATTTTAAAATCATTTCCAGAATTGCGTGATGGGGGATGCTCGGAATTTTGGAGACCCCGTTGTCGGAAAAGTAGTGGTATGTAGAGTTCCGAGATGCGCCGTGGCGTGGCGACCGCGGTTAAGCTGCCAAGAGGAGGGGAAGGGCCAATGCCAAAGAAGGAGATATATACTTTTTAATATACCGTATTCGCAATATTTTGTAGGATGGCATCGTGTGGTTAGGTTAGTCTATGGAGGTGATGGTAGATGCCGATGTCAGGAGCCGATGCTGATATCGTAGTAGACAGGATGGCAAGGGACGGGCATTATTCGCAGTCTAGCAAATGAAACATGGTAGGATCAATGACACTCTCTATGAGGAATCAAAAATCAGCCAGGAAGAGCCCTAAGTATACGCGTTTCGAGGGATCATTTCGGAAACATGGAGAGTCCAAAAATACGTGATCGTCTGCAGCCTATCAAATGGCGACCCCCAAAAGTAACCCCGACCAACTCCTCATCACCAAACCTTGGCCCATCTACAGCGAAATAACAGCCACTACGAAATCTTGCTAGTAGAGCTGGACTTGAACCATGTCGTGTCCAGCGCGTAAATATGCCCTCCGCAAACCCCAAGGCCACAAGCTACCGATCCCACGATGGCACCTCGCCCTCCCAGATGATGTCACCCATGTCTGCACCGCGTACATTGGGGTTCAGATACATTCTGATGCTCAAGACGCTGATATCGCTCGAAATAAAGCTACGGAGACGCTCCAAGCATGGGTGAAAAGCGATACTGGGCCAGAGGCATACGAGACATTCGCGGTCATTGATGGATGTGATGTCCAAGAATCGACAATTTGGGTGTGTTATTGGTCAGACAGGGCCAAATATGAGAAAGGTCTCGATGGCCTCTCACTGAATTCCATCTACGCCCAACTACCAGAAACAGGCCGTGCCTCGGTGGGCATCTGGCGAGAGGCCTTCATCACAGAGTGTTCCCGCCTCGAAACCAATTACTCAGGCCTTGATTATCTCCCTGGTCTCGCAAAACTCCCTGGCGCAAGTTTTCCAGAGCATGAACTCTCGGCGTATTGGGGCGCAGCAAGAGACAGAATCCCCTCGTCTGCCTTTGATCTCTTCCCACCATCAAAGCCAAACCTGCCAGTCACAACCCCTGCGGGTGTTGGCCAATACCTCATCGGAACAAATGATGAGAACGTAGCTCATATCCGCTCGGGACAGTTTTGGGAGAACTGCGGTCAGCAGGAAGCAGACTCTTACAACAGAATGCTTGAACCCAGTCTCCACACTGGCCTGCGATATCTTTGGGATAATTCACCTGAAACAGGTGCTTTGGGACTACGATATCTCAGAAATCAAGACCCTTCACTTGAGGAACCTCGGCCTCGAAAAGAGTCATGCGGCGCTGGCTTCTTCACGAACCTCGAAGCCCTTGAAGCATGGGCAAAGAGTCACAGGTCTCATCTGGCTATATACCGCGGTGCACTAACTCACTACAGGGCCTTTGGGGACGAAAGGAAACTCCGAACGTGGCATGAAGTCTCTATTCTGAGAGCAGGAGATGCACGATTTGAGTATCTGAATTGTGTGCGTGAAACGGGCGTGATTCGAGGCGTTACTCTCAAGGCAGAGAGTATCCAGCAGGAAGTCTGTGTGTAGGATTCATAAGCAAGAATACTCAGATTTCTGGCCAGGGCATAGTGTTATATATGAATTCAACTCTGTATACCAGTAAGAAGAGTGGTGTAGTGGTATACGCCCTAAAACCTATAAACCTTCTCTAAATCCGAACCTAAAATCCTAAAAGTCTCACCCACTGCGCCACTCTTCGTTTTTGCAGGTCGCAAGTTCGAATTTACAGAAGCCATTCTTTTTGTTTGAGCTATCGTGGGCATCTCAGGCTTTTGTGTTGTCACGTCCTGGGACGTCAGTCTTGACCCATTTTTCGAACGTAGTAGGCTCCAACTGGGTCTTCAGCCATGTAAGATCCGCACCATAAGATCTCTCACCGATGAAACCAAACATGGTGTTCAGGTCCTTGACCATCCAGATTATGAAGCGGGTCAGAAGGCCATAAGTGACAGGGACGCCTTTGCCGGTATGTTTGATGAAGATGTCGTCAATGTCCTTGAAGCTCAGCTCCTCGCTAGCAATCGAAAGAGCTTGGTTTCGAATTCCGGTCTTATCAGGACGGACGAGGCCTTCTACAGCCCATCTTCCAATGTCTTTTTGTCACAGTGACTTGCATCTTCTTTCCGTTCATGTTCTCTCTCCAGCCCGTCATGCAAAGTTGGCCTGGGAACCCCCACCAAGCATTATCAGCGAACCAAGTCGGGCGAAGGATCGTGTAGCCCATGTTGGAGTTAGAACAGGCTCCAATGAGATGCTTCTCGATGAGGAATTTGTCGGAGAATGTCTTGCAATACGAAGGATCCTTATCGCTGAGTTCACGGCCGCCGCGATCAACAGAAGAGTACACAAAGTACGGAATACCATTTCTGACAGCAGAATCGATAAGCCCCTTTGCATCGCTGACTTCAGTCGGTCCATGGGCTTGAGCGAGAAAGATGCCTGTTCTGGGAAGGATGGCCTTGTCTACTTGTTGTAGAATCGCTTCGGGGTTGTTCAAGTCGCCAGCAACAATATTGATATCTCCGTACTTCTCACGGAGTTTGACGGCTCCTGACCCAGAAGCTTGGCGAGTCAGTGCATAGACTTGCTTTGGTTTTATTTTGATATCGGAGTAAGTGAGGAGGGCATCGACGGTTGCGCCACCTTGACGGCCTGTTGCGCCAGCGATGAGAAAGTATTCAATAGTGGCTATGATGATAACTTGAAGTGCTTATCTGTGTGTGTTTGTGGGGGACTGGAATTATTGATATTTTATCTTGATTCTTGTTTTATACTCTATCGAAGGCACTCATATCTTACATGGTATTCTTGGATATTCTAGATTTGAAGCAAGGCATCGGTAACGTTAACACCACACATTTCTTAGGCTGATTAAATTACTAATATGGGCTTATTCTGAGACCTGTCATAATCTGCATATATTTAAGCCCACGCGGCCGAAAAAGGTTCTCGCGCGCGGTAAGAATAAGCTCATGATGAGGCTCGATCGTAAAGTGGAGTTACCCGCGCGGGTTGAGCCATCAAGGTCCTTTAGTCTCAACAAATGACCTCAATCTTAACAATTCCCCCTAAAGAAACGGGCAGATCTTGATGATGGGAAAGTAACAGATCTTGGCTGCAACTTAATCGACTTTTCCCACGATCAACGGGCACGAAGTGGACGAGGAACTACACCAATCGTCTTACACGGTGCACGAGATCTAACGCGCGTTAGAGATAGTGCGGGAACTTGGATGTGACATGGTTGATTTCTAAGCACAGCGCGCAGCAGCCACAGCAAATGGGGGGCGTGATACAGTCTATTATGTTACTTGCTGCCGATTGCAACATGATTGGGGCGAGAGGCGGCGGTATCAATAGCTCAGCCAGATACAAAAGTCTGTCAAAGAGGTGTGTCTGTAGTTCCATCACAGCAGCCACATTCCGTCTGTCCAGTCCACATCACTCCGCTCCAAACTCCATCGACTCCATTAGAAATTCATCTCTGTGGTGAGTTCCTTCGCCGTCTCCTCCAGAAGTGACTCAAGAGCACCTTCAACGGTCGTACGCTCAACGCTCTTCAACAAGACACTCCCATGCCCGCAGGTGTGGGGAGTGGCCACGCCGGCAACATACAGCTCGCCACGCTTGCAAACGAAAAGCTTCGTTACCGGCATGCTTGCGTACAGGGCGGCGACGTTCACTGGCAGGTCAGCTACGCATGAACTTGCTGGTCATGAGGCTGGAAGTGGACTTACTCTGGATGAGCTCCTTCAAGCGTACAGCTCGCTCGACTTGGCCGGTACCTGCCATTTTGGATTCCGGAAAGGGAAGAGTGTTGTATCAGGAGGGAGACGTGATATGACTTGATGTGTAGGAATGGTCAAGGACTTGGGGATAATCTGACAACGCTGGTGAATATTAGAGAAAGTTGACTTTGGAGAAGCTATCTCGGAAGGAAATTTTACAGCTTTATATATGTTTCTCGGATCTGATTGTCCTCCCGGCCTGGTCCTGCTGGCTGTTTGCCAGTGGCATTCTTTGAGCTTCCATCTACGGGTAGCCTAGCCAATTATCTCCTCTACACTATGGGACACTTCTCTTTGCTACACCCAAGCGTTTGTCCATAAAATCACGGGCAAACGAAAGTCTTTGTTGGTTGTATAATGGAAATTGCTTCCTCTATGGCCTGCTCTCGGTAACCTGCATGCATAACCGGCAACGTTGTATGCAACATCCCAGATTACTCACCAGTAACCTGAAGAGAATGAAGTGTGTCTTGTTTACCTTTGGCGTTTCATGACTGATTGGCTACAAGTCAAGCAAACACTTTGGTTTACTACGAAAACATTGTCCTCTCAAATACAGGAAACCGTTTGTCCCGTTTCCGCTTAAGCTGACAATCTTCGAAATCACGCATTCAACCTAAATGTACTGAAAGTAAAGAGAGGCAGGGTGCCACAACGTGAACATATTAATTATTGGAACTACAGGTTTGAGTTGAGAAGTGGTTGTATTTAGATACTATCTCATGCCCAGCGATGCTCAACGTACTACATCCAGTCACTCGATATTCTCCCCTGGGAATGTAGCAACCAATCTAACCCATCACGTTCAATAATCATTTGAAGACTACAGAAGAAATACAAGGTCAGCTCGTTCTCTTTGGCCTGTGTTTCCGTAATTATGCAGTACATACCATTTCGTTCTTTGATACACCATTCTGAAAATTGCACTTCCTCACTGAGCTCCGCCATCGTCTGATCCAGGATATCCTCGAGCGCGCTTTCGATTGTGAATCTTTTGCCGCTGCTTCGCAGAAAGACCTTAGCTTCCTTAGTGCTCGAAAACCTAGCAACGCCAGCTCCATAAAGGAACAGACCTGACTGCTCCTCAACACGCTTAACCAGGAACAGCCTGACTTTGTTGGGGGCATAGAGAGCCTTGATGTTCACTGTTCTGTCAGTGGCTGTGTGGTGCTCTTGTTCTTTTGTTGGGGCATACTCTCGATCAATTCTTTCAGTTCGCCGACTGCCAGTTCACTCGGTTCGCCTTCGGATGATTCGGATGATGACATGTTGAGTTTTGGTTGAGATGGAGTTGTGAGGTTATCAAAATAACTATGGCGGCTTTTGGTTGAGATTCAAGATGGCGTTGAGGGTCGATCTGAGTTGAAAATACTGCCATTTTATATAGTTCTTCAACAAGACTACGTAATGCGAGATCAAACTACTTTGCAGCAAGTTTTATCTTATTTACCGACAAATTGCTAACTGTTGTTTACTATGTCTTCGCTTGTTTCGCTACCTGACAACAAAACATACTTACTTACTACTGTTTGCAATACAATTGGATATATGAAACATGCATGAAAAACTTTGCGTCACCTTCCTGAGGCCTGTGGTGAATACTTGAATATTACATTACCTGGTGGATATTAATAGCATTTCAGTGGTGTTTGGTGTCTAGCAGTCCTTAACAGAAATGTGGCTAGATATCTGCAGGATCCGTTAGTTTCTATTAGTGAGCAGCAGTGGGGCCACCTCCGACATTTCGGCGGAGCAAGATCTGACGATGACTTACAAAGCCTCAACATGACATGCTTCGCGGTGGATTAAAAATTTGTAATGATACCACGGAGGAGTCTTTTCTAGTTCTCCTTCAAGATGAATATATATAGTAATAGGACTCGACTGAACTTTTAATCATCGCCCTCTCATCTCACTTCAATCACAACAATCAATACAATTTCTCTATTATCCATCATGAACGTTACAATTGTCGGCGCAAATGGCGAGGCCGGTTTGTCCATCATCGATACTCTCTCCTCGTCTCCAAATGAGTTTGTATGTTGCAAACCTCAAGCCTCACGACTTCTTATACTCATCTTTACAGAAATTGTCCGCAATTGTGCGACCTGCTTCCATCAACAAACCCGAGATCCAACAGATCAAGAACAAGGGCGTTTCCGTGATCCCTATCAACCTCGAAAACAACCACGAGGAACTCGTCAAGGCCCTCACCGGCCAAGATGTAGTCATCAGCTGCCTTGTGCCTTTCACTACTGGTCCTGAAATTGCTTTGGCAAATGCTTCCAAGGAGGCTGGGATCAAACGATTTCTCCCCAGTGCTTTTGGCCCACCTTGCCCTCCTGAGGGCGTTATGCTTCTGAGGGAGTTTGTAAGTGGCAAAGCAAGCTTATAGTCAATGTTGCTAACGAGTCTGTAGAAAGAGGCCATCATCAATCACGTCAAGAAAATCTATCTTCCCTACACGGTCGTTGACGTTGGCATGTGGTATCAGGTCTCTCTCCCATCTCTTCCTTCTGGAAAGATTGACTATGCTCTCAAATTTCCGGCCGCCGTCGTCGCTGAAGATGGCTCACACGCCACAAGCTTGACAGACCTGAGAGACATTGGAAAATATGTTGCCAAGATCATTACTGATGAGCGAACCCTGAACAAATACGTCTTCGCTTACAACGAAGTCTGGACTCAGGAGGAAATTCACACTCACTTGGAAAAGGTCAGCGGTGAGAAGATTCCACGCAACTTGGTAAGTCTATCTCTCCTAGGCAGAAATGAAATGCGATGTTAACAAGAGTAGATGCCCGCCAAGGACATTGAGGCCACCATCGCAGACGCTCAGGTCAAGTACGATGCGAGTGACAAGAGTCTTCCCTTCATCTTTGGACTCGCTGCTCCTCAGTATCTCTACTGCGAGTGGTTCCGTCAGGACAATCTTCCCGGGCCCGCCGAGTATCTGGGCTATCTCAGCTCCAAGGACCTTTATCCTGAGTTTGAGCCGATTAAGTACGTGGACTATGTGGATGAAGTCATGCAGGGCAAGGGCAAGTCCATCTACGCGGGCCGTTGAGTCACGAGTGTGTAGAAAAGGTTGGAAGTGATCACATCAGGCACCAGTAGAGAAAAGGTTTGATTCTAGTGTATTTATCTAGAGTTTCGTTCCTATAAATATTTCTTTCTCCTAGTCTAGAGCTGCAGTGCACTCAATCTCAACATCAGTTCCCAACGGCAGCTGAAAGACCGCTACACAAGTTCTGGCCTGGGCGACGTCAGTGGTTGAGCTGAATCATGCTTGGAGCTTGACATACCGGCTTTGGCTCCCAAGTGAAGAACTCATCGTATGCCTCATTCACAAGAGCAAAGTTTTGCATATTCGTGATGTAGATGTTCATCTTGACGATATTTCTCAAGCTACTGCCGGACTCTTTAACGATAGCTTCCAGGTTTTGGATAGCTTGTCGCTGTAGTCGTATGGTCAGCCATCACACGTTGCACGGTCTAGCCGTCTCAAAGACCTACCGCTCTGTCTTTAACAGTTCCCTCTACCAGCTCAAAATTTGTCCCAGGAATGGCTCCGACGTTTCCGGAGCAGTACACCACGCCATTGTGCTTGACGGCCTGTGAGAACTGCGGCAGTGGAGCTGGGGCAGATTTGGTAGAAACAGCTTCAATCTGAGGTGCCATTACTGTTTTTGTGATTCAAATAAAATCTTCGTTTGGTTGCTTGGTGAGATTCTGGTTTTTCTGTGTATTAGAAATCAAATGTCTGAATGCGGGGAGACTATTATCTCACGACGTCGACCGCGCCCTACGGAGTACATACAGCTCATGATATCGGCCGGAGCTCAGATCTGCCCCCGACATAAAGAAAGCGCGTGGAATCCTTGGACTTTACCTTTTCTACGCTCGTTACTCAGATCGTACTGAAAAACAATTGTAGGATTATGCATAGAGATCCACAGACTCTACTTGACTTTCAATATCTAGCAAATTGGTCAAAGTACGCTCCTCTCTTCTCACGTATGACTAGATCATGCACACACTTTTTGTTGCTCAAATCTCTTATTGGATCTTCAACTGCTTCTCTATCTGGATCGTTTTGGGGGGTGCTATCCTAGCTATTGCATTCTTAATAACAGTCGACCAGATTTCAGTCTGTGGCTGCCGCCGGGATTGTCTCGGTGTTCAAACACCACGAGGCCTTGAGATGTATCAAATTGGGGTACTGTGTGTGTTGGGTTCCAGGGGGTTCTTTTCTTCCTTTCTTTGGTGATGGGGCTGGGTGGTTGCGCGTGTTCTTTTTGTCCTTGTGTTTCTTTTTCCTCTTCTTATCTCAAGATTCAGACGCCGCTCGAGTTGTCAAGTCATTAAAGACGTCATACTCAAGCGACAGCCAGGCCATATCTCTAGCCTGCTTCTTGTGGGTATCACTACCGTCCTCGAGCTCCCCTTTGTTAAAAGCGTCGTTTATATACAACAAAGCCATTCTCTCCCATCGACGTTCGGATCCCGTCGCACAACCAGGGTTGTGGCACCACAGTACGTGTTTCATCTCTTCGTTGAAAAGGGGGTTTCGTTTGAGTCGGGGGTCGCACTCCTCATCACGGTTGTATGTAAGATTGAAGAGCCACGAGGGTTCAAGGAAGGTTTTTACCCAAAACTCTCTGTCAATCCTGAGATCTACCATTGTTTGTACGCGTTTCTTTGGTTTAGCAATAGTTCCACGTACCGATCCAGGGATGCCTAGAAGTCGCCAGTCTTGCTGCAGGCCCAGGTGATAATCGGCTTTGCAAATCTTGCAGGTCGTGCTGGGTGTCGGCTTCCAAAGCCCACATTCGATGAACCTCTCCTCTGATCGTGGGAAGCAGGAGCACTTGGATGGGCCGGGAGCAATACACTCATCCAGGATCTCGCTGGAGAAATGTTTGCATAGAGCTTTTGTGTCAAATTCGGCATAGGAACCATTTTTGAACTGCTGAATGGCTTCTTTCGTATGTTTGTCCGAGCATCCATCAAGGACCACAAGGTGGAGGGTTGAACTGAATGTAAAGCCCAAGTCGTACTTCATGGGGCCATCTTTCCATGCTCTTGTACTCGAGAGACAGACGTGGGGAGTCTCGATTTTCTCGTAAAGGTAAGGGGATAGTTTGTGGCTCAAGTCGTCGCACTCGATAGTTTCATTCTGTCCACCGATATTGGCCAGAGTCACCATGTCCAGTCCTGCAAGAGACACATGCGAGCAGAGGGGGAAATTTCCCATTCGACCCAAGCACTGCGTATATCGTTTCCCTTTCTCTTCGGGAGAAAAGAACAGCGCAGGATGACTGGCTTTACATCCGTGGCAGTACTGCAGCTCGTAGAGCTTTTGCATCGCTTCTTGTAACTTGCCCGAATCGCGGTGGTTGTTACATTCTCGACAGAGAGTTTTGCGAGCAAAGATGTCCCGAATGAGCTTTCGTTGTTGGTAGCCATCCTCGCTGATACAATAGCTCTCTGGCCCGTCTCGAAACTCTAGGTTGAACGTCTTGAATATATCTCGCTTTGACAGCTGACGGAACTTTTGGCAGGTCTGCTGGAGGATATATAGGCTGCTATGTGGAAGAAGCAGCATGATCTCGATTATCAATTCTGGGGAGAGCTTTTGTAGGATTCCTTGGGCCTGATGTTGCTGCTGGTGGTCGAGCCTCGTATCATTGTTGGTCATCTGCAGGCAATTAGTGTGGGGAAAATACAGTGGCTGATAGCGCACTTTACCTCTTTTTCCTTTCCTTTGCCGGGGATGTTGGTTTGATGGTGTTGGGTCATCATGTTGCTCACGGGTTCGCTTTCATCATCATGAGCCGCAATCTCCTGATCGCCAGGGTCGAGAATAGTTTCTTGGGCATCAAAATAAATCTCGGATCCGGAAGAGCTATCAGACTCTTGATCAGATAGCCACGCGCTAGAGGCATAATCACTGCTGGCGGGTGAGGTTTGTTCTTGAAGCTGAATGACTGTCTTTTTGCTGACACCTTGCTCCTTGGAGTCCTCACGACCACCATGTTGGACATGTTGGTAAACCACAGGAGTTGTTGTAGCAGGCTCATCTTTGACGCGATCTACCTTTCTGGGTGGACTTTTGATGGACCGGAAGATCTTTTTGACCTTGGGTTGCGGCGGGAACTTCTTCTTGGAAGAAGGCATCGTGGGTGAGCGGTGGTCGATGATCCCCCTCAACAGTCAAAAGAAGGATGCAAGAGGTAGAATCACTCTGTGGGTACAGAGACTGACAAAACATTTTATCTTAGGTGTGTATTAAACTCACTCCTCTCTTTGTGGTTTAGGCAGAAGGTGCCTTATGATTCATGAAACTCTGTTCAAGGCTTCCTGCAGTGTCAATCAGTGTCGGCCACTGTCAGGTCCAGCGATCTCTGCCATAACACTCAGAGGCAAACAGGACCTTGCTTTGGAGCCTATCAGCTCAAAATCACGTAGATAATGGTGCATATATGCATGTCACCATGGCTGTAGCTCTACCTAGTAACCATATCCTTTTAAAAGCTGCGTAATTTCCAATGCTGCTATCAGGTTTAAACAATAGCTTGTATGCTCCGTTTCTTCACTCTGCCTTAAATGTGATTGGAGCAAACGATATAGCTGCTACCTAGGCTGTGGATGCCTATACTTTGAGTTTGATAGAGTTCACATATCTATGCAGTCCCATGGTTGGAATGAGTTTGTGTGGAGGCAAACATGACCTGACTACGACTGAATGAGTGAACATTTAATTGCAAGCCACGGGATAATTCTGAGCTGCCTCAAGATAGAAATCATTGTGAGTAATACTGCAATCATTAGCAGCTCAGAGATGACGAGACTACCCTACAAGAATGTAGGTGTTACGAGAACGACAAAAGCATAAATGCATCACAGCCTTCCTGTGAAGAGCTAGAGCAATGTAACTTTACGCTGGTCACGATGATCATTCCGATGGACTTCTTAGAAGGCGGGTAGCGTCTTCTAGCCGTTTAAGCATGCTTTGAGACGAAACCTCCTTCAAGGGCGGCTGCGGCTAGATAGCCGCATTCCTTTGCATCGAAACGGTTGGTAGCTCACGAAGCAGTTCAAAGTGTATTAATGTGAGAGACATTATGTGCATTATGTCGACAATGGGATTTGTGCATTCGCATCCAATATTCATATTTCATTAAATATCAAGATGAAAATAAGCAATGAATCATCTCACAGTCTCGGACAGCCCGTGCAAAGTGCTCGGATTAGCAGGACACGGCCTAGACAGGACCAAACAATAGTCTCTACCTTTGGCGGCACCACCCGCTTTGCTATTGACTGGACAACCCAATAGACCAGAAGTTGAGTGAGACAGGTGATTTGAGGCTGAGACAAGTGGCAAACTACCTAGACATAGGAGTCCATGACCTACCTCCCTGCCTCCTCACCCGTTGTTTCAGCCAAATATTAGTACTATCTCATCTCTTAGACAGGTCTCAGCCACTTTCTGTGAAATGTCGCTATGAAACCCGCCATGAAACGTTGGATCTTTGGAAAGACGGTATTATTGCTGTGACGGAGAGGCTGACAAGCCAAGATAAGGGTGGCTTGATGGCAATTTCGCGTGTGGGGGATATTTTTGGGGACTTTGGCATGAGTCAAGCGATGTTGACTTTTTGGCTGACGTCTTCGATGGAGTATCCGTACCTAAACTGGAGCTGATTGCAAGCGAGCGAGGGGATTTACAACCAGGATGATCTGATCCTACTCTGTACAATTCCCTCCTTGAAATTGTTTGTGATAAGGAATGTAGGGGTGCAGATCCCATGGCAGCCTTGCAGAGAGTGAGGGTGAGAGTCTCGGTTCAGCTTTAATTAGATCGGGATGTGTTTAGATTTCCTCGGCTTCCGCGACAAGCCACAGCGCGATCTCTTTTAATTAAAGCTGACATACGGAGGTAGGAGATTAAGTGTCTAAGACAAGCGTACAATGCCTTTGATCCAGAGACATACCATCGACGCAAGGGGAAACGGAACCGCCGCCGTAGCCGTGCCGTACGAAAACTGTCAAGGCCAGGCAAGCATTGCGCGCAATTTCCTCTTACGAACGGCACAACCAACAACGGATGAACTGATTTTGCTGACACTAGGGTCATGATTTGCTCTGGTAAAATGCAAAATGCAGCCCGCAGAATGCAAGGGGCAGGGGGTTCGAGTTGTCACTAGACAGGGGGTAATCTATTTTGATGTCTTGATTGGTTGAAGCCTAAAAAACTTGATGAGATAAGACTTTTTCCGCTCTGAAGAGTGAAGACTACCTTATCCAAAAACCAAGGAACAGCAAAAAGGGACAAATCAACTCACGCTAAAAGATGACGACCTCTTGTGATTGGGGCACTTGGGCCAGAGTGTGATAGAGGCTGCAGGGCGCCGCATTAGCCTGATGCTGACTGCAGGGGCCGTTGTTGGTGATTGGAGATGAAAAACGTGAGAGAATAAAACCGGCTTTTTTTTAAGAGGAGGAGGAGGGAAAAAAGAGGAGATTTGAGTGACTAAAAAGTGAGCAAACAAAGTTCCCCGGACTACGGAGCTAGGAGCTGTGTGGGTACTAGCGCAGGTACCCAGCTCACCCAAGAGTGCTAACAAGCACGGCTAACTCGGCCCCTCTCAATCGGATCATCCACTGAACAGACAACAAAAACAGCCCGTTGATAGCTGTGCTGTGCTGTGCTGTGCTGTTGCATCTGCCACCGTTGCAACCGATGAGTATAGAGTTTGCCCTACCGATAGATAGAGTCACTCGCTGCAACTGTGACAACTGTCCATCACAACAAAGAGACCCTGCATTGCAACAGCACACTCAATCTCACAGCCAGTCCAATCACTTCTGCCTACCCCGGACATTTCCTTATCATGAGGTTTCTCACAAGATCCGAATCTGTCATAAAATCCCTCCCCTTACCTCGTATTCCAAGACAAGGGCCCCTGTACCCTGTCTGCACCAGTGCACCTCCTCAGCCCAACGAGTCTGGCTAGTGCAAGGTACAGTATGAGTAAGAAGTGAGATGGCTTCAATGATATCATGATTGGACGAGCTACGTCTTGGAGCGGTAAAAAGAGGGTAGGGAGGTAAAAAAAAAAAAAAAAAAAAAAAAAAAAAAAAAACCTCGTCTAGCGTGAGGCCGGCGTGAGGCCGTGAGCGTGGGCCCATGACCATCTCGATGTGTGCATACAAGGTTAAATGGGCTTTCAGAATGTGGTTAGGCTACATAGGCTACTTAGACTAGACTAGACTAGACTAAACTAGACGCCTTTTGAGTTTGTGTGTGTGTCTGTGTCTCTCTCTGGGACCTGGGTTTCCGTATCTATCAGCCCAGTTTGGTCGGTTCAGCTCAGGTTTTGTCTTGGTGTTGAGGTCCAAAGATAAATAAATACCCTCACTCTCTTCCATCTTTTCCCTCACTTCTTTCTCCCTCCTCCCAACAACTACACTCGCTTCAGTCGTTACACTCTCGCTCAAAGCTTAATCTCAATCTTGCTTTTCTGCACTTCACTCGTTTTTACAAGTCAGAACTTAGTCCACAAACCTCCCCAAATCCTTCAAAATGGTTGCTATCAAGATTGCTGCTGCTGGCCTCCTCGTCGGAGCTGCCACTGCTTCTCCCTACTACGCCCCTCCCTCCAACGGCACTCACTACACCACCGAGGTTGTCACCGCCATCACAACCTACTGCCCTGGTGCTACCACTCTCACCTACGGTGACAAGACCTACACCGTCACCTCTGAGACCACCTTGACCATCACCGACTGCCCTTGCACTCTCAGCTACCCCGTCAAGCCCACCAAGCCCGTGGTCCCTCACCCCGTCTACACCACTGAGGTCATCACCGCCGTGACTACCTACTGCCCCGAGCCCACCACTCTGACCTACGGCAACAAGACCGTCACTGTCACCGCTCCCGGCACCGTCACTGTCACCGACTGCCACTTCACCACCACCCACCCTGCTTCTGAGCACCCTTACCCTCAGCCCACTCCCGGCAAGCCTGGTAAGCCCGGTTACACTGCTCCCGCTGTCCCCGGCAAGCCTACCACCGCTGCCCCCGTCCCCGTCCCTACTGGCACTGCTACCTACCCCGTCCCTCAGGGTACCAACCCTGCCGTCGTCACCGCTGCTGCCGGCCGCATCGCCCCCGCTGGCGTTCTCGCTGTCCTCGGTGCCATTGCTCTCTTCTAAGCAACTCAGAACCTCTGCTCTACATGTCATGGATACAACTTATCTCGTAATGAGTTTGGACGACAAGGGAAAAGCATTGGTCTTTAATGATTAATTTCACACATGATGAACTAAGGATGGAAGCGTTGGGTATATAATTCATTTCTACAACTTGCACATAGATCTCTTGATAGAGGTGCATAGACCTTAATATTATACAGTTCATCTGAGCTACACACTTTGCCTTGCATTATTCCATCGTGATTACCATCCTTCATCGTACAATGTCGCTGAGCGAATGTCGTGGGCATCGGCTCGAACCACAACCAGAGAGGAAGACCTGGCCTACTGTTTACTGGGTCTATTCGATGTCAACATGCCCCTTCTCTACGGCGAAGGAGCCAAGTCGTTTATCCGACTTCAGGACCAGATTCTCCGACAAGAAGAGGACTATAGCATGTTTGCATGGACTCTCCAGCAAGATAACCCAATTGCCGAGTCCGAAACCTCTTCTACTGGGTTTCTGGCCTGGTCGCCCTCGCAGTTCTCCAAGAATTCTATACAGGCTCAAGCTCCAAGGCACACGCAGGACCAAAAGATGGTCGATCATGGCCATGCATTTCCTCCTCCCTCTGAACCTGAGCTTGATCTGGAAAAACAGAGCATCGAATATCGAGTCCTGCACGACAAGGACTACGGCCGCATGTTTCGCGGCCAACGTAGCATCGTTGCAATGCAGTCCGTCCTCTCGGATCCTCTCGAGTTCACCAGTCGCGGTTTACGTATCAATCTGCATGTTCTGTTCCCTACAGATCTTGACCTGGCCCGCATTGCATGGCTATCCTATGAGACAGAGGACAGTCTTGTATGCGTCCTGATAGAACGTGACTATGAGTCGGCACGACGACGGGTTTATTGCAGAGTTAAATCGTCTTCGCTTATCGGTGTGCCCAAGACACTGCTCCCGTACTTTAGACCCATGGAATTATATATTCGACCGAGTGGCTATTTCACAGATTCAAATAAATTCGGTATGAATCCGCCATCGTCAATGTTTTCGTCAAAGCAACTGCAGATCTTAGCACAGGTCTCATCGACAACTACACGCTCCCTCGATATTGTCTTGACTTACCCAAGTGACGACTGGATGAAAGGGCAAACTCCAATGCATGAGTCCCCATTCAAGGCTCTCTGGATTGCTTGCACACAGGACTCTCAATCTTCACTATTTCGGATCGACATCATGATATCAACTGACGATGCTTCATGTACTATCCGAGAGCTTTCGCAGTCTGGCAGCGACATCGATGAGCCTCGTAAGGGCGCTCTCTTCCGGGCTTGTGCGCAGTATAAGAAATCTTTTGTTGCACATACAGACCGTGCTGTAAAACGATCGGTTAGGGTCCCAGAGACTGTGTTTTCAGCCGTTCTCCGGAAAATGCCAACTCCCCATGAGGATCTTGTGTCTTATGAACTTCAAGTTAATGCTTGGGATGTGGGTGGCTGCCCCAGTTGGGTTCAATTGAGCTTGTTGCAAGAACATAAAGAGGCCGACGAGGTAAAGACTCCGTGATACATGTTATGGCGGGTTCAAAGGTGAATTGGTTTGGCCAGGGGGTCACCATAGGCTATGCTTTGAACTGCCCATACAATACAGTATTCATGTGCATCAGCATAAACCTTTCCCAGACCCTTGGCGTACGGATCGTGGCGGCAAAGCTCGAGGGAGTTGTCTTATGACTCAAATCTGAGGGCTGTGAAGAGGAGGACACAGGGATATTGCTATCATCCTTGGCAAGAACATTTATCCCTTGCCATGTCATTCCTTCAATTGACAAACGAACAACACAAATTCTAAATTCTTGACTCATCATCTACTGTCCAGCAAGAAAATTAAGAATAAAATTGTAAATGCTGGACCGCCTAGAACTTCGACAGGATCAGGAAAAGGCCATACGCGGTGATGGAGTTCCGAGGCTCCTGGAAGACCGTGATAGTCGTGCAGCTCTTATCCGGGGCATTCGTCTACACTACCACCTGGCCATGAGTGAACCCGTCAGACGCCTCCGCTCTTCAATGCCTCAGGTCGCTCGAGCCCGCAACGCTCGCCGCATCATGAGCAACGACATACCGCAACGGATGACGGCGGAGGAGCAGCCACACTGTAAATGGCATCCCGACATGGCCACCGAGGACACCTACCGCTCACTAGCCTCCAAATTCCCCGACATGCGCTATCAGGTCGGCCGTGCCTGTACTGCAGCAGGTTATCATGTCCTTTATCAGGAGCTTGATCTCCTGCCTGAAGTGTCCATCGCCGAAGAGGCGCGAGAAAGCGAGACAAATGGTGGGAAACTCATCTATGACGAGATTATGAGTTTCAAACATGGCTATTCCATCATGGACGACTGCAAGCGCACTATTGAATTGATGGAATATGAATGCCCGGCGTATCTGAACGGCAACACCGAAGTGCGATGGCGCTTGGCAGCTCGACAAGGCATTACACGCTTGTCCAACGACGACCTCCTCCCATGCATCGAAGAAGACATGCATCTTGGACTCGAGGACCAGGAATTAGATGAAAAGTATGGCAAACTGACCGATGACGAGGTCAAGTTGCTCTATAGTCCTTTGCCTCGGGATCTGCCGACTGTGAAGAAGACTTTGTTGACACAGATGGCCGCCCACGACGGCAACATCGAACGCTATGCCCAGCTCGCCAATTCTGGAAGAACCTTGACGCAATTAGACCAGGACTGTGTCATCCGTGGTGTCTTGAATCACACTATGTATGCTCGCTGGTGGGCGGACCAGATCAAGAACGACACCGTCTATGCTAGATCTGTCCCATACGTGTGGGATATTCAGCAAGCCATAATGGCCCGCCGCATCATGCTCAACGGCCCTTCCGCGTTTGAAGACGGCTGGCCACCCGGAGTCCCGATGCCCTACATTATCTGGTGGCCCCTGCAACCGCAGCCTGATATGCTTAGTCTTCTCGCCATAAAGGTGCCTGAGATGAAGAGGCAGTGCGCGGCGGCAGCGATTGTCTACGACTACGAGAATGTTTATAAGAGCCTTGACCCAGATCCGAGCTGGCACCTAGCATGTATGGCTCCGTGGAAGTACTTAGTACGAGCGCCGTCCAGCTCAGAATCTGGAAAGGCATTGGAAAGGTATCGCCAGTATCTTGACGCCTCGGCAGTTGAAGCAAGCATCCTCAACCCGAAATCTAGCCATTGATCACACTTGAGTATGCATTACATGGAACTTGTGCGTCTCACTAGATGCTCAGAGGATAGCTACGACAAGGCTTATCGTCAACACCCCGGTGGGAGGATCACGAAAACGGGACCGGCGATGGGGCTCCGGTTGCCGACTCTTTACATAGCAAGGCCATTTAACAACACCTTGGGGTCAACTGCCATAAGCCCAAGTTGTCCTGCCTTTACAAACTCTATACAATTGCATCTGCCTCCCTATGAACGCTCTTCAAAAGACAATAAAGCATATTATTCTGTTTTTGATTGGGAGACTTATCCTTTGTTGAGGCTGTGCGTATATTGCCTTCCAAAAGCTAAAGTTAATTGGAACTTTTCAGTGCAATGGCTTGTTATGTCTCGTTGAGAAGTCATAAGCTTTAGGCATCAATCATAGGGAGCATTAAACCGAGCTCAACGAGGCGTCTTCATACAGTATGTGTTAGCACATCAAAATACACTGTGGTTTTCCGCATGTATAAATTGCATCTGAATTTCCTCTTCTCTCCATCTCTAGCTTTGTCCGAATTCGGATGTAGTATCTGTGCTTGGCCTATGATGAACACTTGGCATTGAGAGAAAGTTCAGCTTCTACACTTGAACATGATGTATCCGTGAACTGAGGTCATAAAATATTTTGGTCTTTTGAGTTGGCAAGTGCCAATAAATCACTGGTTGTGTTATCATCAACCACATATCGAGACCAGCCAGCGTTTCCCAGCCGGACAGGAAAAACAACACATAATAATATAGGTACCTACATAGGGTCGAAGAGAATGACTAATGCAGTCGCCATGTTCGAGGATAATGGAGGCAACTAAACTGGCAAGTTTAATCTCCTCGCTATATCTCTGTTGGGCTCTGTTGGGTCTGTTGATATACTGTTCCGGAGGAAATCTGCTACTTCTTGAGATCTCTTAAATATATCACAAGCAAGCCTATGTTTTTGTGTTTTGTATTTTTTTTTCTTCCAAAGTGCCCGAGCTTCTCTCTATTTCAATGTAACTACTCAACCATAACTGGCCCATATCCAAGGCAGGCCAATACTCAATATGTTCAATTCTGTGAAAATGTCGCCATTTCCAACTGAGCTCTGACGGAAGATAAGCTCAAATGTGACCAAGCAGCTACAGGCAAGCCCATATACTATAGCAATTCTGAAGAGGCGGCGAAAAATAGTCACCCTCGAACAGAAGACAAAAACTAGACGAGATCCCGTATTTTCTACGAGCTATGGTCGTATGTGCTTGACAGACTCGCACGCGGTTCTCATCATCAGGCATCGTTATTGAGATCTCATCGACTGTGGTGTAAAAGGTGGACCCTATAGAACGAGGCCACCCGGAATTGCAGGCCTCATTACCGCTTGAGACATAAAATCGCTGCCCAAGACGCGAAAGTGCTGTGATGATAATGTTTGCAACATGGCGCTCTTTGCGATGGATGTCGGTCGAGTCAGACACCGGGAACTGGCCGGTACTGTATGGAAACAAAGTTAATCGTTGTCGGGAATCGGTAATAGACTCGTGGCCGTGCTCCCAACCAGTTTTAACAAAGGTTCATAGCGTAGTGCAGTCCAACATAATCCGTGCGACAATGAGACTTGATGTCTGTCAATCTGACGTCGACCACCAATACCCAAGACGGAACTTGCTTCTTGGGGTGAGCTGAGCTTGAATGACATCAAGGTTCCCCGACCGGCCCCGTACAGTTAGCTCCGGTCCGGGCGGGTTCTCGGTAGGGGGCCGGCTCATATCGGCCGTCGGTGATTGGCGCCAGCGGGGAAGCGATCAACATCGCAGGTGTCATTTGAGCGATGATCAAGTTAAGTCATGTGAATTGAGGAGAGTTACAAACAAAGAAACACCGTCCTACCATACCTCAACGCCACCATCCCTCAAGAACAAAACAGTCCAGCCGCAGAATTAGCGAGGAAAAAGAACGAAACAGTTTGGGTTCGTAGACCCCAAGAAGTGAAAATAGCCTCTTCCTTTTAGCCCGCGAATCCAGGCGTCCCCCCCAATCCAATTCCCAAGATCGATACCGAATGTGCCGGACGCTGAGGGGATGGATGCTTTGCCATATCTTATCTACTCCGCCAAAGCCAAAACTTAAAAGTGAGGCTGTCAAGCCGATTGACCAGGGACCCTGTCCCGAAATCATACTCCACCGAACAATGCCCATGCGTCGACAGGCCTAAAACAAGTGTCATGTCTTGCCTGACTGAGAGGCAAGGCAAGGAAGGTAAAGAAAAAAGCCGAGGGAATCGTAACGCCGTAAAAATAATGGTTGAATTACAACAGGCCTGTCGTTGAATCGGGAATCTCGTGAGAAGGAAAATGTCTATCATGGCCTGGTCTGTGTATACGATGTAATGTCAGGCGGTTTAGTGAGGCAGCAGGTTCTTGGACTCGTCGTCGGTCAAAATGATCTCGTGGACCGGGTCCCGGCGGTTCTCGAGGGGAACATAGTCGCAGTCGATATAAGATGGGAGAAAGATTTCTGCCAGTTATTAGTCGTGACTTGTGGAGAGGCTATTCATAATACAAGTGAAACATACCGGGATTCCAGGCGAAACCCTGGCTGGAGGAGAGGTAGGAGATCTATGGAGAGTCAGTACACCTGAAACCAAGTATAATATCGTCGAGACACTTACCAGTCGGGGAGTGCCTTCCGGATCGCCGACGTTAATGACGGTGCATTCTTGCTTGGAGAGCGAAGAGCCTACGGAGACAAGTCAGTAAACGACTGTCGGTGCATGATAAGACGGTCGTATCATTGTCGCTGCAATCGTCTGAGGCGGGGGATGATCCAGCTTCACTTACTCAGGAGGCTCGGACGGCGGTTGTGCAGGGCCTTGTCCTTTCCGGCTGACGGAGGAGAAGAAGAAGGAGTACCAAATGGGCTGTTTGTAGAAGAGCCGGTGCCCTTATGGAATGGACGAGTAGCCGAGGGGCCAGCGGGAATGGCGATAGAGGACGACATTGTATGTGCGATGTTGAGGTTGCTTAGAGTATCTAGACAGAGACAAACAAGCAACCCAATATGAAACGAGGGGTATTGTATGTGTTTGTGTGTGACGAGCGGTTGGCCGAGTCGAAAACGGCTACGGAGGGAGGGAGGATGACGGCGTTTGGGGAGGAGATGGCAGCAGTATCAGTAGAATGACGCAACAAAGACACGCCGAGCAGTAAAGTGATAGATTAGGGTGATAAAGAGACGTGAGGTTGGCTTGGGCGAGAAAAGGCGATCGAAAAGAGAGCAAAAAAGACAAAGAGGCCGAGTTGGTTGGAGGTTGAACAAGTCAGAAGGTAGAAGGTGGTTTCAAAGAGGTACAGTCAGTGAGTGAGTGAGGTGACTTGTCGATTACCTTACCTTGCTCCTCGGCCGCCGACCAGTGAATCACCGCCGCATCATCCCGTTAACAGGCGAGTGATCCGACGCTGATAAGCCACAATCCAACCGGGTACTTGAGTTTACATGAGACGATCCATAACGATACATGTACTGTACAAGCGAGCGAGAAGCTCCTCACTAACAATTACCAATAATAACACTCTATACTGTAAATACTGTATGAACAATTTCACGGTTCACCTAACTAACATCCTCTCACCGAACATCGCGGGGCAGGCTTATCGACAGGGTCATGAGCCTATTCTCACCGCAAAACCCGCCATCTTTTAACCTTGGACCGAATCAGTTCAACGCCACTAATAAGACATTCATTTCCCCATGCATGGCACCTTATACAGCCTCAGAAGGGTCATAGGAGTGCCAAAAGTACAGAGGCACTTCAACCGCTGTAGCTCTCATGTACCAGGCTAGAAACGTCCCCTTCAGGGTCCCCACGCCTGTGGTCTTGTGTGGAGGCAGATCCCCCCGAAAATCGGCCAATCTGATTCATTGAAGCTCGCACTGGGGTCGTTGGAGCCTTGGAGCCTTGCAGCTGCTGCACGCTTGCAACCCCCACTTCGCCCTGCCTGGGAGAGGGAATCATGCGCCAATCAAAGCTATCGAGTCTGGACCCCAACCGCTCACGGTCTTTGACGTAAATAGATCACGTGAGCGAAGCTCAATCCAGATGACTAAGGTTTCAAGCCGCGCTAGCTCACCTTAGCTTCCAGTGTCGTCGTCGTCGTTACTGGCGCCTGGCATCAACTCGAAACAGCTCCATCACTCCCTCAACCATCGAAACAACAACCAAGCGCTGTATCTCCCGACGACAATCGCTTTCCAGACTCGACGCGTATTTCTATCTGCACCGCATTCTCACGATCATTTCACCTATCTTACCCACACAGCAGAAGCGCAAAAATGGGTGACGTCGCTGTCGAAAACCCAGCAAACCAAGTGGCACCTCATAAGAGGGCCGCGCTCTCAGCCATTCCCACCATTGATAACTTCGAGGGTGTATCAACCGATGGAGGAGACGACTACGCGAACCTCAAGAAGCTCCAGAGGCAACTAGAGTACGATACTCCAGTCTCAGATATCGCAAAAGTGGCGGGGAACTGATAGCTTTGGAATAGGTACATCCAGCTGCAAGAAGAGTATATCAAGGATGAGCAGAGGTAATTTATCAATTCCGTCTGAATCCTAGTTATGGCTTGCTGACTACTTGCAGGAGTTTGAAGCGTGAGCTTGTGCGAGCTCAAGAAGAGATCAAGCGGATTCAGAGCGTGCCATTAGTTATAGGACAGTTTATGGAGGCTATTGACCAAAAGTATGTGCTCACCTGCAACCGGCAATCCTACACGAGCTAACCAGCCTCCCAAGTACTGGCATTGTGCAGTCTAGCACCGGATCCAACTATGTCGTCAGAATCCTCTCTACGCTCGACCGTGAGAAGCTCAAGGCTTCCTCCTCGGTTGCCCTCCATCGACACTCTAACGCACTTGTCGATATTCTGCCCCCGGAGGCCGACTCCTCTATTGCTATGCTTGGTGCCGACGAGAAGCCCGATGTGACATACGCCGATGTCGGTGGTCTGGACATGCAGAAGCAGGAGATTCGCGAAGCTGTCGAGCTACCCTTGACACACTTTGACCTCTACAAGCAGATCGGTATCGACCCTCCTCGAGGTGTTCTGCTCTACGGCCCTCCTGGTACCGGCAAGACTATGTTGGTCAAGGCCGTTGCCAACTCAACCACCGCCAACTTCATCCGTGTTGTCGGTTCCGAGTTCGTTCAGAAGTATCTCGGTGAGGGTCCCCGAATGGTCCGTGATGTTTTCCGCATGGCTCGCGAGAATTCTCCCGCTATTATCTTCATCGATGAAATCGACGCCATTGCCACCAAGCGATTCGACGCCCAGACCGGTGCCGATCGAGAAGTCCAGCGTATTCTCCTCGAACTTCTCAACCAGATGGATGGTTTCGATCAGACCGCTAACGTCAAGGTCATCATGGCCACCAACCGAGCCGATACTCTTGACCCTGCTCTTCTCCGACCTGGACGCCTCGACCGAAAGATCGAATTCCCCTCTCTGCGAGATCGCCGTGAACGACGTCTCATCTTCTCCACCATCGCCAACAAGATGAGTCTGGCTCCCGAAGTCGATCTCGACTCCCTTATTGTCCGAAACGACCCTCTGTCTGGTGCTGTCATCGCTGCGATAATGCAGGAGGCTGGTCTCCGTGCTGTCCGTAAGAACCGTTACAACATCATTCAGAGTGATCTCGAGGACGCCTACTCAAGCCAGGTCAAGGGTACCGGCGAAGAGAACAAGTTCGATTTCTACAAATAGATTCACGCGGTGTCTGTCTATCATCATTTCACGCAGTCTTGTGTGTCATCTATCCTGTATTACATACGTCAACAATCAGGCCAAGGGGATATGGAAGGAAAAGTCCATGTGAAGAGAGGCGGATTAGAGCGAAAGGTAGATTAGGATTAATCAGCGTGCCCATTGACGGCGCAAGCGATATGAATTTGTCTCTACAGTCCAGGTCCACACCGGTGAAGTGATTGATTTACGCGATGTATGCCTCGAGTTACATCTCAGGAATCGTACCATTCTGTATGTGTATGTATGTATGTATGTATGTATGTATGTATGTATGTCAGACTATCACATGTTTCTGAGCAAAATGCCCGGACACAGCATGATACTGCTGCAGCCAACAAAGTGGGATACGACTTCAGAGGTAACATTGGTGATACTCTGCTCGCATGCATCAATGTGGCCTTTTGAGAGTCACCGGCGATAAACAGTAAATGGTATGTGTAATCGAGATTGGGGGTCCTCCAGCTTCCAATAATTCAAGTCGGAGGCGAATTATTCATCCTCGAGGCCTGATAGCTGCGAGTTCAATATTAGTTGGGTATTCGAATTTTACAGACAACGACGCACAGTAACTAACACACAGCAACGGGGTATGTTCAAGTTCAAAGACATCGTAAGTTACCGTAGTTGTCATTCATAATGATTCCATGTCTATGTTCCGTACAAGTCTATCAATAAAACCGTGGCAACTCCTGGCTGTTCGTCTCGCTCTGCCAAGTGATAACTAACAGGTCAAAAGAATTGTAAAATACAGTTACTTCGCCACAAACTCCATGATTCCGTCCATCTTGTCGGTTTTGTTTCCCCCAACTCACTATCCGTCTATTTTGTTTCGCCCGCTTCCTTGGAGTTCCCGTCCTGACGAGTTCTCTGCGTACAAAAGTAGATAACAAACACGCTACAAAAGCCAAATGGGAATCAAATGCCCGTGCAAAATATGCCGAGTGACAACGCCCTAAAGCCCTTCCAAAGGCGATACATGTAAGATTACAGTTACACGAGGCTCTTTGGCAAGTCGGCCGCTGGGTATAACTGGCCGGTCGTGCGGAAAGGTGTAAGCAGCATTGCCAAGAATCCTCGAGCATTGTGAAAAGGAAACGTAGAAAATATCAGTAGGTCTTTAGTGATTGCAGTCGATCGAGATCGTTGCTTCATTGAGGTATTAACCATTAGCCATTACCATTACTCTCGGATAAGTATGCTTGTATGTAAAATCATACATCGCTTGTTGCTCCAAAAGGACAAAACAGCGCCGAGCCAACAGGGACGAATCGGATTTTGACCGGTTCAGTGTCATTGGGTTGGGCGTGGAGAGTAGCATTGGTAAGGCTGGGGTATATCTGCGGCGACCAGATCATCCCGGCGGGACAGCGTGGAACAAGTCATCCTGATCCTGCGGGATTTCCTTGGGTATGCCGAAGCAGAAAAACGTATAGAGCATGCCAATAGGCATAAAACAGCTCATTACGAGCTCAGGGTGACACCAACTTCAAAGAGAAGGTGAACGAAACGCCGGTGCAGCTCGATAAAGATATCAGGCTGTCCAACAATCTCCGCTAGACCACGGGCTTTTGGGGCTGAGGCACCAGGGCCACCACCCATCCGTCGGGTGAACCCGCTACCGCCTGTCAGAAAGCTGCTTCCATTGCGATCAGGGCCTCCGGAGGATTCGACGGTCGGTGGTGGTGGTGCATAGCCACCCCCGTAAATGCTGCTACCAATAGGAGAGTTCTCGGCCGCTCGCTCGGCCTCGGCTTCAGCCAGTTGCTGGATCCATGTAGCGAGCTCGCGAAAAGCGGTCGAGACCACGGCAAACGTCTTCATGGCCAGTCGCTCTCGGTGAGTACTAAGCGCCAAGAAAGCATACACTCGCTTATGACCCCGTGCGTGTACATCAGGGATACGGAAGATATAAGCCGTCGTGTAACCGGCGAGGGCGTCGCCGAAAAAGATGGGGCCGCCTGTGACAGCCGAGCCGGCGCTTTGTGTAGTAACAAAGGCCGGAGAAGAGGTCGCAACGGGTGAAGTGGGGTTTGCCGTTGATGGAGCCCGGGGCAACGTCTCGAAGGATAGAGTACGCAAGCAAGACGCTCGAATAAGAGAGAAAGAGTCGGGTAGGACCGGATCGTGGGTAGATGTATAGTCGACGTAGTGAACATGGAAGGGTGTCCGTTCTGCTGCGGTCGAATTGCCTGTACCGCCACTCTTGCTTGATCGCGAGGTATTGCGCGAGCTGACCGAGGGTGTTATTCTTTGCCGAGCCCGAGGGTCCTCGTCCCGCTCTCCATCGGTATCACTCGAGGTCTGGGAGTTGGGAGGCGATGCCTGACCTCCAGCGCCGAAAACCCGCTCTGCTGGCGCGCGAGTGCGCAACGTTGGTCCACGAGTGTTGTTTGCGAAATGAACACTATTTGATCCCGCTTGCTGTCGTGGCAGGGTCATTGCGCAGTTATCGCAAGGGCCTTGTTTCTTTGTCACGGTCTCATCATAGGTTCTTCGGAAACTCGAATCGCGTCGAGGATGAGGAGGGGCCGGTCGCGGACTTTCAGGAGGAGTATCGATAGCAGTAGGAGTTGCGCCAGAGTTGCTGGAGTTTCGCAATAGCGCTGCACGTTGCGCCTGAGCCTCCTGTTCGGAGGCTGGCATTGAAGCGCTCCGAGATAGGTCGAGGTTCTTTAATGCGTCATTGAGAGCAGTCGACGATGCATGCGCGCTGGATCGTGGTCTGTTATCGGCAGGATCTGCACCATCTTCAAAGCAGACAGTACATGAGGCCGGTAGACCCTCAGTGACCATCAAAGGGGTCGGGCCATGGAGGTCGCAGTAGTGAGCAAGACATAGCTGGAAAGACGGCATTAGTGATTGATTCTTGCGCATTGCGAGCAGATGGCCAGTTGGCGCGAGAGCAACAGTGGATCAAAGGGGGTAGGTAATGCACAAGCTGCAGGGAGAATTGTTCATAGTAACAAAGGATGGCTCTGGGGAAGTATATCATGTCAAAAAGCTCATGACGTTATGGGACAGGGATAGATCATGTATGGATAAATAGGCCTCGGAATAGGAGGGTTGCAAGGGGTAGTGATGGGAGACATGGTATTATAGGAACAAAGCAAGTGGTGATATATCTCGGTGTACGGAGACAGCTTGTTTTGGTCGCCCTGGCTCCTCTCGTACCGGCAACGGGCCGTTCTTGAGGTCATGGGGCTGAGGTAGGGAAGTGATGTGGCACCGGTGAGTTGGGATTCCAGTAGGAAGCATCATAATTGCCCCGGGACTACCAACGCTGAATCGAGGGCAGGGCAATCATAGTCAAGCGGTGAAGCGGTGTGGATGTAAGTGCAGGTCTGTGTGCGCCTGTGTATTGTTCGTGCCTAGTCAGGGTGTGCAGACAAGACAAGACAAGTGAAGAGACTTGGGCTGGGTGCGTGGGATGTGGGATGCGAGGCGATGGGGATAAAGAAAGGACAGGACAGACCAGGACAGGGTGTGTGTGAGGGTGAAAGTGCATGTCAGACAGCGGGCGGCTCGGGGGCCATTAGGAGGTACGGCAGACGGGCCGTCAACGGACTGGCAGCTAGGAAACGAGAGCGAGGGTGTGAAAAGGGAAGGGATGTGAGGATGAAGCCAAGGGGGATAAAGGCAAGGGAAGGTCAAAGGCGACGTCGAGAAGCAACGTCGATGAGAGCCAGGACATGGTTGCTGAGTATGGGTGGATGGACGAGAATAGGAATGGGATCATGACAAGGAATCATGATATATGACAGAAATGTGTGTGTGAGAGATCTTGGGTAAAGAAAGGTACCAGAAATGTCTGGACCCAACAGGGCGGGCGAGACTGCTAGACCTAGGGACGTGCAGAGGAGTCAAAGGCTCAAGGAGGAAAGCATTCATTCATGGCTGACAGGGATCTGCTGAGACAAGCTATCGACCATGTAAAGTGAATGCATGGCGTGTGATGCCTTCATTGACCAGGGCGTAGGTTGAACAGGAACGTGGAGGACGGAGGAAGCAGCTCAGAGCGTGGAGGGTGCGACGTCGGACGTGGCAGGAATTGGCATGTGGTTGTACAAGAGAGCCAAGTCAAGTAAAGACAAGCAAAGCAAAACGAGACAAGACATGTCAAGTCGAGACATGGAGATTTGGCCTTGGAGGAAGTTTGTGTTGTACACTTACAATATATGTCATGACGTATCGTCGTCTCGGAATCGAAACCACGACAGAGGGAAAAAGCGTAAGTATCAAAGTATTATCGACGATTGGATGGCGCTGCGAGAGGGATGGGGTCTCCCTTTTGGCAGCACGGGACTGCACAAAGGACGGCGGGGGAGAGCTGTGCTGTGCTGTGCTGTATTGTAAGCTTGATTTAAAGCTGAAGCTGGTTTTCGGGGCGTCGTGGTCGTAAATAAGTTTATAGAGGGAGCGAGTCGATAGGTATCCGTATCGAGGCGAGACCTGGAGGCGCGAGCAGGGGCCGGATCGACGAGGGCGTGCGTGGGTACGTAGGTAGGTACAAGTAATTAGGCGTGGGCGTGGTAGTACGAATGGCTCGTGCAGTGCTTGCAGTTGCAGTTGCAGACGGAGTGCAGTAGGGCTACAGGACAGGACAGTACAGGACAGGACCGCAGTAGCTGTTGTTGAAGATTCGATTCGGTTCAATTGGATTTTGGGTGGACCCAACAGGCCAGGGACTGCGTTTGTTCGGATGAATCGAATTGAATTGGAGGGAGGGAGGGATGTTTGCTTTCGGAGCTCTCTGCTTGGTTCGATGTCCGATTCGACCAGGGTGTACGGAGTACTGAGGTAGGTATGGATAAAAGGTGGCAGCACCCAAGATGTGCAATTGCTCCGGGCAAGACTGTCGGACAAAGAAATCGGTTTCGTTAAATAAACGTATCAGGTGAACCGAGAAGACAAGAATGGCCTTTGACTCGCTCGCAAAGTTACGCTGCGCGGGGAAATATGTATGTCGACAAGGACAAGGAGCTGCAGCAACCCAGTTCAGGTTGACGAGGCGTAAGAGAGACAGTGAGAGAGAGGGAGGGGCAATTAATGTAGAGAGCTCTAGGAAACTAGAGTACCTAACTAGACGGACGGAATATCGGCGGCAGAAAGTCGCGGCTGCAGCCCCAAAAGCCAGAGCGAGAGGGAGAGGATGGGCAAACCCAAATAATCGTATCGACAAAGAAAGATGAGGGATAGATGATGGAAGAGGAGGATGGCAATTGGAGGGGATTCGACGGAAACGACGGGATCGGACGGACAAGGTTTAGTTTGAGTTTGGGAGTGACGATGCCTGTATTTAAGGGCAGAAAGGAGAATGGAAAGACACCGAGAAAGTAGCAGGAGATCTTTTAATCCATCATCATCATCATCAGCATTGTCATTCAGTCCGTAGAGTCGAGTCGAAGTCGAGGTTTCTTTGCTTTGGTTTCGATAGTACAAGCAGATGTCAACTCTCGTGGCTGTGGGGGTGGGCGTTTTTTAAGACATCCATGGTCCCTCGCGAACCTGAGAAACCGTTTGATCAAGGGAATCAATGAATGGGATCCAATAGGATATGACATGGGGAAACTCGTCTCCATTGCTTCCATTTGGTGGGTACCGTACTACAGACAAGCTAGAATGAACAAGGATCGTGTGTGTGGGTGTGGGCGATTGATATCCATGCCAATGCCGATTCATCCAATCCTACTTCGCTCTTTTTTTCCTTCTCTAGCTCGACAATTTAGCTGAGATGCAGTCTCTCTTGTCTAGGGTACCTATGCTATGGCTGGAATTGGCGGCACCCGGCACGTCAGTCAACAATCAAACTCCCCCTGCTACTAAACGTGCGTGGGCGTGCGATGCGTCCTGTGCGAAGATGAATTGTTTGGGCATCATTATATATCAAGGGTTGTTTGTGCATCATTATATATCAAGGGTTGTTTGTTAGAGGTGAGTTTCGCATCTAATATTAATCTGAGAGAAACAGTAACAGTCAGTCAGTCACATGAATATTGCTAACCAGCAATTTGTGATTAACTTTACCGTAAGAAACCACATTTCTCGGATACGCTAAAATCATCTTCTTGTTGCTTAGCATCCACATCCAATCCATATCCACACACCAAGTTTTTTTTTTTCTTCTAAAGTCTTCATCTATGACGATGAATCCGAAATGGAGCGGCGGCAGGAGAATTCTCACCGCAAGATATCCAGGGATACAATTACCTCAAGTATCAGGTATCAAGCATCGCGATGGTCATGGCTTTGAACATGAACAAGGTCTCATACCTCACTCAAGTTGCTTCATATCATGACATGACCCACCAACAAATGCTAAAAGGAACGACGGTAACAAGCAGGAATAACCAGTCGTAATAAGGGTCCTCCGGTTGGACAGCCGATCCGCCCGATGCTCTTCATCCAGTGAGAGACTATCCCAATACCTTGTTAACCTTTCCAAGGATCGGATCTTTACGACAACGATGACTTCCTAGCCTTGCTTATTAGTTGGGTACCTTGGTCGTTGGGGTGCTAAAATAAGTGGTCTGAAGGTCTGCCAAGTCTACTCCAAATCTACACAAGTATTTTTAGTCACCTAGAACAGAGGTCCCAAGTTTCTTGTATCCCCTTGTTCAAGTTCCAAGCCGCCTCCGAGCGCCGGCCCCAGGGGAAATTCTGGTACAAGTGGGGACCTGTTCCGCTTGCCCAGCCACCAAGACTCAAGTCAATGGATGAATTCTCGGCTTGTTTTCTTAGCTGCTACGCCAAGCCTGGCTGTATGTAAGCCATCCCGATGAGCAACACGGAACTTCCTAGAGACACTTCCTTCTCTGATCTAGCGGTTGTTATGATAAATTAGATGACCAATTCTGCCTGTCATGTCTAAGCCAGAACTACTCAGCTACTGTGCTAGTCGGAGGCAAATAGAAGGGAACCGAACTTGTTTGTCAGGATTGCTTCTAGAGCGAGCCTAGACGACGGACGGGGTCAACAAAAAGTCTGGAGGGGAGAATCCCGATGCTGAGGGACTTATGGGGACGGACCCGACGGAATACTCCACTCGTCGCGTGCGTTGGAATCGAAGCAATGGAGCAAGCAAAGCAACAAGGGGTCCTCTTCTTTCGGAGGAAATGGTCGGACGTAACGGTACTTGAACGTTGCACTTCTCTCACGTCCTGTCCTGTCCTGTCCTCGTCAAAGTTGGTCCAACAGAGCACGCACGGCCACGGCCACGGCTCTCTACTCGGAGCGACTCAGCAAACAATGAAACCAACCTGTCGTAACACTCAGCTCACCGTCAAAGGGTATATAGCCAAGAAACACACGGTAACATCGCAATCTTCAGCAACGAAACACAGAGCCAAGAGAACCTATCAAACAACGGCCTCTAGCCCGAATAGGGTCTGGGCGGCAGTTGGCCATGGTCATTATGACAGCAGCTTTCACTGCGACGACACGAGGGGTCTACTCGCACAGACACAGTTCGATTCTGCCTGCTTATTTGCTAGGTATTGCGTTTCATTGCTAGTATTCTGTGCAACGTCATGGAGAGAAAAGAGAAGGAAAGTCGACCCGTTCACGCGGGGAACTCTAAAAGTTTTCTTGTCTTGGAGTGGCATTGACTGCGAGCTACCTTATGGTAGCTGAGGCCCTGGATGTAATATAATCTCCACTCTTCGAGAGAAGGAGATGAGAGACAAGTTGGAGCCTCGGAGTGTGATGGAATAAGCAAAGTCCAAACTATCACTTACAGCATCTCCTCGGTATGTTTTGGAGGCTCTCCCTGCTGTCGCGTGTCCGTCAACTCTGCCCGTACATACATGTGCATGCATACCTCGTCTTGCACATGTCGAAACTGTCTCGTCTTCCTTCTCGCTTCCTTAGTAGTGGATTACAATACCTTGCCTCACCCACCATCCGCTACTGTACCGAGAGCGGATACGATACGATGTACGATGGTACCTCATCTTTTTAGCCTAAGGAAAGGAAACCTGGTTAGGCTTAGGTTACCTTTGGGCCGCCATCGTTTTGTCTCCTCTTCTCTTCTGGTCCTTTTTGCGCGCGAGATGGAGTCGGCCACAAAAGGACTCATAACGGAGACCCCAGGAGCAATGACCACGGGGGACCAGGGGGGGAATGACTTGTGACAGTTGTTCCAGAAGCCTTCGAGTCTCGACGAAGAAAACGAACCCCTGTTTTGGTGGGTCACTTACATTCACACTCACTTTGGTGCTGTATGTACTGTACAGCGAGATCCGTGAGAGACTTGGAGTGAGGCTGTCTCTGATATTGCCTCCTTTTGTGAACTTTTTTTTTGCTTTTGCTGAAACACTTTTGATTCATGATTCGTGGTAACAGAGTCAGAAACCTCAGCTTCCTCTCGTTTCCTCTCGTTTCTTTTCTCATCAATAATTAGCCCGCAAACACATACAACCTACGGATAGGCAATCCCTTGATATGGATTCACAAAAAGTCCTCGTTTACTTCACTTACCTGGAACAAGACCCAGGTATCATTTGTCAAAGGACATTGCGGACGTCAAGATGAGCCCACGACGTGGTCAACCCCTGGAAATCGTGGTCAAGGCACCGAAACGAGTAGGTCCCACGATCTCTATCCCTGCACCCACGCGCCGAGAGAGTGAGGGTGTTTGACAGGCGACAACCGCGGCAATGCAAAGCAAAGCAAGCAAGCAATTGTGTTTTGAGTTCAGTTTCTGCCACGGTTGTTATCATACATAGCATTGCTTATAATCTCGGTCTAGATCGTATACCAAGCAATAAGAGCTGAGAATTAAGGATCTGACTATCCGTAGCTGTGAGTCCGTTGCTCTTGGCAATGAGTCCCAATGTCAACATAGCGCTGTAGATCGATGCTTGGGATCTCCAATACATGACATATGCACTGTATATGCCGCAAACACTGCAGCATAACCCCATGACCTGCAAAAAAATATGGGATTTCGGCCGAGGCCTATTGTATGTATGTATGCACTGTAAGATATTGCTCGACCAACCAACAAGCAGTCAAGCATGCTGCCGATACGGGTTGCATCGCTCAACCCCCTGTCAGTATATCTGCAACGTTGATAAAGATCAGCGACGAATCAGACTCTGCGATTAACGACTGTCAATTAATCAACTTCTAACTCGTCTGCTATATGTGTATCCGTAATTATGTACAGTATCCGCACGCATTCATCACCAATGTGAGCCTCCCTATTGACAAACGTCATGTCAGCATAAGATGACTCGGCTCGGCGCGTTCCCTCCTCTCCCTCTGAAGATCATGATATCTCAACACCCCTCAACGCCCGCTGTCCATCCCTTTGAATCCGAGGGAGCACTAGCAAAGTATTTTTATAGGGTATATCCAATCAGGAGGCTAATATCAGAGGTACCTATTTTAATAGTATATCTATACCTAGATCTAGGTATCTTTAATAATATAAGCTGCAGATTATAACTTTAGTTTCTGCTGCTATGTTTCCTTAGGGCTAGTATCTGTGGTATAAAGATTGGCAGCTAATTAATACTGGGGAATGCCCTACAAAAATACTTTGCTGGTGCTCCCTCGGATTCAAAGGGATAATCCTTAGGAACGTGGAACGCCGTTGCAACGAGATAAACGGACACTGGGCTGCATCCGCCTGCATATGCGCTTCTAAAACATCCGTCGGTTAACGACTTCTGAGGTCTAGTTTACAACGATCACTCGCCCTGGGCTCCACGTCTTCTTCTCTCTTTACTCCGCCGAGTTTCTTTTCTCCTTCTTGATTTTGCTAAGCCACGTTAATCTTTTATGTCCCTCCAGAAGCCTGGGGATCAGAGAAGAAGAAACAGCTGGATCCTGAGTCTCGGGAATTCCGGCCAAGGGAGGCCGAGAAGTGCTCGTGGCCATGGACTTGGACTCGGAAAAAGCAATTCACGGTCATCTTCACGCCCCCACCTCGGGCATGTGCCAGCTTCCTCCAGGATCGTTGTCTGCGTGAATCTTTGACTGGGTCCTAGATCGGTCCCGAAGCGAAGTCTGCTCTACGCTGCAGATGCATAATGCCGTTGCTATCCCTTCAGCTGATCTCCCCAGTCCTTGATACAAGTGGAATAATGCTCACTCTTGAGTCGTACTCGTCTATCAGCTCGGTGGATCGGCTTCAATCCTGTTCTTGCAAAGGGGGCTTTCTGTTTGTCTCGCCCCGGAGGGCTTGTTTCAGCGGTTGCTTCTTCGCGTTGTCATCTCTTCCCCCCGGCGATCATTTGGTTCCGTTGGGCCGGATTTTCACGGATCTGCCGTACGTCAAGACATATGTTTGGTATGATCTCCTGCCAAGCGATGACAGGTCGTGTGTGTGTAGGTCTCAGACAGTGGCATAGCTCGATATGACGATGGAGCTGCAGGCACGAGATAATGGCATTGCATTTGTGATTCACCTTTGACGCCAGATATCCCAATGGGGCGAAGGGATTGCTTCATTCAGTTTGGATCTGGCTTTCAGCCTCGATCAGGTTCCATTGAGGCTTGATGGCGATCTCAAAGGGGAAATCTGGGGTCGCGTGATGGCCGTTGAGTTCTGGAGGTTGGTGTTACACCGATCTCAAGGGAGTGAATCTCTACAGTTGGCGTAGAGACGAGATCCGATGCATCGCAAGAGTTCATCGAGTTCATACTCCTCTCCCTGCTCGTTCAGCCGCATCATCAATAAGCCAAGAGTGAGTGAGACCTGATTAGAATGCGATGTCTTTTCTGACGTCGTCGACGATCTACCGACAGCTAGGCTTGATGTGTCTACAAGCTATCATTTATGATGAGTCACATTAAGAAGCAATGAACGCCCTCGATAGTTCATAGGTGAATCAATAACCTGCAGGTGGCTGGCTTCCTAAATACCCTGGACTAAACATCATGCAGTTGTCATGAACTTCAAGGAAAGTCGCCACTGCTGAAATTATGTTGAGCTCAAAGACACTCCCTCCGGAGCTGTTCCGTGTCCTATCAGCCATTGCTTTGCCGGGTTCTAAGCACGAAGGGATATCCTTTGTCTGTATTCAGTCTGTCTCACTTGTCTTCCAAGTTGAGAATCTCGTATGGAGGAGCAAAAGCGGAACTCTGGGAGAGAACCGTCCGAGTCAGCCCTATCTCAGGCACCACGAAGTGAGTCGATACGATGATCAGTAGTGGATGCGAGTCTTTAGTCCAGAGCCGGTGCTTGATTCCTTACTGCTAGCTGGAGGCACGCAAACCCAATTCAAGCCGGACGAAAGCTCCAGGACTCATGTCAAGTTTGACTGGATGAAAACGATGAATGCTTCCGATGTCGGTGAAGGTGGCATTCTTCTCGAAGAGAATGTTTCAAGCCATGATATTCAGGCAGACCATGGAGTAGTCCAGGGGATTACAGGCTAGGTTCGTTTAAATTGTAGGGTAAGTTCAGCAACAATGTCACTGGGACACGCCTCGAGGAAAAATTAATTGTAAGGAGACGAAAAGGGTTTATTGTAACGCTTGTCATATAGAAGTCGTTCTTCAAAGAGCCATGTAGCTGGTGTTGGAAACAAATTACCCCTTGTTGTCAATGAAAATGAAATCTTGGGCTTAGATATTCATGCAGTTGTTGGAGGATGCATGCATGACTGCTGCCCCGGGGAAAGCCTGTGGATCCGGGCTCTCCATGGTCTGGACCCGGCAGTTGAGGCCAGCATTCAGCTAATGCCGCCGTTGGTCCTGTGGGTACAATCGACAACAGATTGCTGATAGATATTTACAGATCTTCAAGTGCAATTGAAGATCGTTTGATATATCGAGTCAAGGCTAACTCGGAGCCACGTGTGAGCCTATGTATGACCTGGACAATTGGAGGCTAATGCGTAGCAGGGCAATGGTCTAGGTTAGTTCAGTTCAGTTTATCTGGGCTGACAAGATGTACCGCCTCACTCTTGTCAGCCAAGGCATCAAGGTGTGTTCAAGATGTACCTAGATGTTAATCACCTTATCACTTATTGACGTTTCGTAATGGTTACACTAGGGCTTTGGGCCAAACATACGCACAAAGCAAGCACAAGATTTCTCAAATCTTGTATAACTCACTCATCATCTCGGTCCTCACCTCATCACTCAACATGTCCTACCTCAAATTTCAGAAGCACCCGACCCGTCCAATTCCCTTTGAGGCCCCGCCACTGACTACGGCAGGGCGAACCATCTCCACCGCATCGCTAAACCTTGGCGTGGATAAGATAGTGGACTCTTTGCAGCGTTTAGACGCTGTTTGGCTGATTTTCGGCCTCCAGTGGGCTCATCTACAGGTGGCCCCCCCTCAGAGCAAAAAGACTTAGGACTTTAGAAGAGGATGCCAAATAAAATTAGACAAGAGCCCCACTAAGCTAAGGCTAGAGTTACCCGAATACTTTTATCACTTAGGTTACAGGTCCTAAGTTTTCTTGTCTCCCCTAGGAAGCCCCCCCACGGGATGCAGCTCGGCAGCGGCGGGTCTGTGCTGGCACGTTGAGGGGATTGATTGGTGCAAGAGTCGTGTTTGGATTCAGCCTTGTTGAGGTTGATAACACGATAATGCCTGGAAGACGGGGGTTGGAGCATCAATGGACGAGTTTAAGCGAATTGGTCAATGTAGATCCATATGAGGAGTATGTACTGTGAGGGTTTGGCCTGCTGGTGTTTGAGTGAGAGTGCGTGAAGAGTGTGTTTTAGAGATTAATTGATTGATCTGAAGCTATTAACTTACTTACTACTTGGTAAGATAGATCTTTGGTAACTTAGTAAAAATAATATATTAGCTTTTTTCCTTTCTAGGTAGAATAGACTTTATTACCTTTAATCTAATATTAATTCTTAATAAATAAGCTATTTAATAT
>NW_023502315.1:0-60531 GCF_013396075.1 Fusarium subglutinans
TTAGCCTAGGTATACTATATACTATTTTTTTAAAAAAAAGTAAATTATAAAAGATTTAATATAAAAATAAGTTAATTAGTAAAATAAAGGAAAAGGTTAAATAGGCTAGTAGTACTAGGTAAAAAAGCTTATTAGAGATTTAATTATATTTAAGACTAGGTTTTTAGTTAAATAAAGCTTTATTAAGCTATAAAGGTTTTAAATATAAAGGTAACGCTAACTAGAGTAGTTGTGGTAGTCTTAACTTTAAACGAAGTAGTTCACATAACGGGAGTAATAGTAGTTAATAGGGTGCTTTGGATATAGGCTGAGCAAAAGGCAGATCCATTGGCTTTTTTCTTCTTAAAGGCTACGTTGTTGGGATCAGTAGCTTTGCAGGCTGCAAGGATGGTTGTTAGGTGAGTTTCACTGGGTGTGGGGTCTACATACCTGCTCTTGGGTCCAGAAGGTTTCTCTTATCGAGCATCAGATCAGACATATGGCCATTGCTGTCAGCCGCTGGTAGGGCACTCGCGGCGCCGACAAACAGCAGCATCAGAAACTTCTTGATGGAGATCATTTTCGCCACACAGATTCAAAGACTACTTCACGGGTAAGATCAAGCAAGGGTTAATGGGAGCATTGAGGCAAATAAGTATAAAATCAGAGGCAGCTTTCCCTAGTTCCCTAGCCTAGCATATTTTGCTTGTATATCATAAACTTCATTAGGTCAGTTGACCCCAGGGTCTGGTTCAGTTCTAGCCTGCAACAAAGGAACTGTCTGGACTTAGCATTCTATCAAGTGGTGTGACTTGAACCTGACTTAAGTCAATAGTTGGCATGTCAGGAATGTTGAGGCGCTGACTAGATCGTATCAAGTAATTCTGGTAGAGCTAGAACAGCTTCTAGCGAGGTGGGGACGCCTGATAGACCTTTCTACTGCAACCATGCTTCTACTGAAAGGTTATTCCCAAGTTTATTATTCTAACTGGAGGATAAAGTTCTTGCCCTATGACTGTCACCTGGTGAGCCAGGATAGATTTGTTCTGGCTTGATGTATGAGTCGTTTGGAAACAGGGCGTATATTTATCGGCAACGAAAAAGAGTGCACTGGGTTATACGGAGTAATAACTATGTCTTTTAGAGATAGATATAACAGAATGGTGAACCACCCAGAGTGTCAAGCGCATCATCAATGGTGATCTCCGCCGCATTGACCCCCATATTCAGAGGATCAGACTTCAAAGTGTCCCGACTGGGAGGTCTGTTCCCGATAGTGATAGTACCAGCGATATCCCGAGCCTGCTTGGGATGTAAAGCCTGCCAGATCCAGTAAACACGATCAACCATAGCATGATGCAAAAAGAAAACAGGCTCGTTAGACGAAGAGTAGAGATCAGATGAGTCACCACCAATGGCAAAGTGACCAGCGCCGTGCAAGCCCAAGAATCGATCTGGAAATCGGCCTTGAAACTCGTCTTGCATGATCTGAATGCTGTGTGACGCATCGCCGAGCGTGACGTTGTACAAGTTGTGAAAATCCATCCACTTATCAATCGCGTAACGGCCGAGATCTCGACGGAGACAGCGGGGGTTGTACTCTAGGGGTGCACTGGTGGCTTCCATTCCGTCCATACCGGGAGAGGGAGGTCCAAGATTAGCGGTTGCGCCGACAAAGGGGCCATTTTTTATACAGCCACCTCCGTTACCGCTTGGGAGAAAAATAGTTCCTTGGCCAGAAACAGAGCCGTTATGCTTGAAGAACTCGCCATCGCCGCTCATACTGGTCTCGGAACCGTCGAAGAGGGGGTTAGTTGCAAAGTCGCCTGTTTCAAACCAGTTCCAGTACTGTAGTCAATTATAAGCTTCAAATTCTTATCATAAGCACTTGTCCAAATTCACTCACTGGCTGGGTGCCTTTGTAGCCGCACTCATCTCGCAAAGCTTTTTCATACACCCAGGTATAGTATCGATGCCAGGTGAAGAAGTTTCCCTAAAGCCTTGTTAGTTTGAAATTTGTTGACAGCTCAAAGAAGAATGAGAACTGACAGTTGCATGAATGGTGCGAGTCTGGTTGATATGCACAGCGACAAAATCGTCATATCTGGTGCGTGCACCAGGCGCAAAAGAAGGGTCCGCTTTGGAAGGTTTCTTTCGCAGACATAAAACGGCATTGATGTATGCCTTTCTCTCTTTTTTAGATAGGGCTTTCCTTTACTAGTTATTAGCCACGGTTCAATGCGTCTTGGACTTAAACTTACCAATCCCGGCGCACGTCCGCGTTGGCGATTGTGCACTTCTTGCGACTGCTTGGTGCCTGAGCAGTTTCTAGCGCGCTAGTTGCTTTGCTGTTAAGCTCTAGCATGAGATCACCAGCGGATTGAGTCGGTGAAGCCGCAACTAGCGACGGAGCGCTCAGCAAAGCAGCGAGTAGTATTCCATAACAGAGCTGCATGGTTTCTTGACGCGTTTCGTACCTGGTCTCGACAATGTCTCGGTGGCAGGAATGTAAGGAAATAGAGGGCAGTGCGATGAGATTATAACAGAAAAGTAAGCAGAAAATTACGGTCAAAAGTGCATTAGTGCATGGTCGTATAAATGTTAAGATAGAGAAAAACTTCAAGGACCCTAGCCAAGGCCAAGTCGGAGCAACTTCTGTTCCTGGTGTTGCGCCGCGATTTTCCGTGCATCATTGCTGGAACCAGATCCTACAAGCCCTTGGCGCTGCAGCCCTAGGGTGCAGGGTCTGACAACTATGGATTTATTGCTTTTCATGGAAGCTATCCCGTCGATTTTAGCAAGGGCAAGTAATTGATGAGCAACGTGTTAGGTCGCGATTTACCCGGAAGCCCCTGGACATATGCATCTAAGATTTTAGGGGAGCCAATGACTGACCGTTGCTGACTCGCAAATTCATACCAGTTCCGGGGTAGCTTAATGTTGTCACGTTTAAACAGCTATTTGCCCGCTATTCTCGTATATGCATTCTGCAATGCTGACCATATGTTGACTCCGTTTCAAGGCTCTTTATATAAGATAGCAGGTTGCTGCTTAACCCAAACTAGTGCAGCATCTCAGATCCCATGTGCAGCCCAGGTCTAGCCATCCGGTTTCTCCTCATGCTCTTCGAACCATCGATTCCAGTCTAATTGAAAAGAAGCTACAGACAGTTCCTAAGCTGGCCATACAACTTGAGTTTCACGATGTAATCGGTAACTCTAGATTTAAGCTTAAATACATTTCTGGAGTCCCGATGTATCCTATGATGTGCTTAAGCAGGAACACAGTCAGGGAAAAGTGACTATTTGCCACTTATAGCTGTCCGAGACTGTAGGTTGATTGAAACTGCTACGGGTTGTAGGTTCCCCTTCAAGAGACACCGCATCTTGGGGCCTCTGTGAAGCAAGGAGTGACAGTCTGACAGAGTTATATCTTAGTCTGAGCTTTTAAGCCAGTCTCTCTATGTCCTCTCGGGCCGATTTTCCTACCTGCTACGTCCTTGGGTCTAATCAAACTGTTCAGGCATGCCAACTTTCAGATCGCCCAACGATCCGTGCTAATCCCAGGACACTTAAACCTTCTGCTTACGGACAAGATCGAGTATCATAAGTTTACTTTTTCTTAATTTAGTTAATACAATGGTATTTTGCCTTTCAGATATATAGAAGTTATTGAATTCTAAGGGTGAACTGTAATTACCTTGACCTTCTTAACGATTGTGTTCGTAACTCACTCCTCCCGGACGCTAGAGACTGGAAGATATTAACTAAGAACTTAGATCCACTACTAAGATCAACTCCCACTGGCCAGCCTTACGAAGAGACCTCCAGGAAGTGGGTTTGCGAAGCACGTTCGCTTGGCACGGAGGACTGTGGGTCGACGTTGAAGATTTCAGCCCCATAAGGACGGAGGTGATAGCCTCATGGAGCTAAACAATCGTTTCAAGGGTTACATTATTCCGAGTAAGCGAGAGGGCAGACGGATATTAATCATGTGATTGAGGGAAGAAACAAATCAGTCGGTCGCTGTTTAAAACCCTCTTGTTCTTTCGCCAATCCGCATTGTGCTATTGTTAAGCTTGAAACATGATGGCGGATACCCCTTGGTCGGCCTTCCAGGACACGCTGACAGCTCGAGACTGGATAGCAGCTCTCATAGCTGCGTGGCTTGTGTTTAAAGTTTTGCAGACATTGTATAATATCTCGCCTTTCCATCCGCTTAGCAAGATCCCTGGTCCGAAACTCGCTGCGGCTACGTATCTGCCCGAATTCTACTACGATGTGATTCTCGTCGGTCGCTACACCCATACTATCAAGCAGATGCACGAGAAATATGGTAAGCCCTGTTCAGCAGGTCGAAGCGCAAAACTCTAATCCTCCTCTAGGCCCGATCGTTCGCATCAACCCCAATGAGCTGCATTGCGCTGATATGTCCTTCTCGGATGAAATCTACGCGGTCGGCGGTCGCAAGCGCGATAAGCCCTTCCATCAAGTCAACGGCTCGGCAGCTGGAACAGGAAACGCTTTTGGCACCCCTGATCACGACCTCCATCGCGCGAGACGTGCACCCGTTGCCAAGTTCTTCTCACGAGCTATGATCGCCCGTCTCGAACAAGAAGTCCACGACCTGGCACAAACGCTCTGCAACAAGCTTCTAGCCGAGAACAGAGATGAAAAAGATCGTAAACCTTTTGAAATCGCCCATGCATACAGCTGCTTTACCTCTGATGCTATTTCAAGCTACTGCTTTGGTGAAGCATTTGGATTACTTTCTCGCAACCAGTGGCAGCCAAACTACCGCGAAGCCACTCTTGCGGTCCTTAAACCAGTGTTCTTCTTTCGTTTCTTCCCTATTCTTGTTTCTAGCGTGAAGCTGGGAAAATATTTTATTGACTATCTGCCGACTGATATTGCCCTTCTTATCCGAACTTTACAAATCGACATTCCTTCGCGTGTTCAAAAGACGAAGAACGAACTGGATGCAGGTATTGTTTATGATCGACCAACCATTTTCGCAGATCTGCTTCAATCTGAGCTTGATGATAGTGAGAAGAAGCAAGATCGTCTCGTTGAGGAGGCTGTTACTATCGTCAATGCTGGAACTGAGACGACGAGCTGGGCGTTGGCCGTGATTACATATTTCCTCTTATCACAGCCCGAGACTCTTGCGAAGTTACAAGATGAACTGAAGCAAGTCGTTGACGATCCATGCCATTTGCCTTCTTGGACGACATTAGAGCAGCTCCCATATCTCGGAGCAGTCATCAATGAAGGTCTGCGTCTATCTTATGGCGTTTCTAGCCGCACAGCTCGCGTGCCAACAGCAGAAGACCTCGTTTACAGAGGAGAGTTTAACAAAAAGCCGACGACTTTGGTGCTGCCCCGAGGCTATGCAATCGGCATGTCGGCGGCAATCGCACATCACGATGAGTCTGTCTTCCCAGACTCGTATACCTTTGCTCCTGAACGATGGATCGATGAGGACAACAAGATCAGGAAGGACTTGGAGAAGTCAATGATTGCGTTTTCCAAGGGTAGCCGCGGGTGTCTTGGTAAAAAGTACGATACGCTTTTCTCTCAGTTGGGTATTTTATTAACATATTGTTAGTCTTGCATTGTGCGAGTTGTACCTCTCGCTTGCAGCTCTGGCTTTGAGAGTGATGCCTTATATGCGGTTGTATGAGACAACCGATAGGGATGTCCGCTATGACCATGACATGTTCATTCCGATGACGGAGAGTGGAAGTAAGGGAGTCAGGGTAATCATTGAGAGCTAGATTATTGCCTCGGCCTAATACGACTTACTTTATCATGCTTGTTTGCTCTAGTCCGTACCTCGCGCTATCCTACCCGATATGTACTAGCCTCAATTTGTGGAGGAATCCCAGAGTGGGTAACCCGGAGTACATCAAGCTTCACAGCCACTCGTGTTTGGTGCTATTGTATCGCTTATCAACTTGGATTAACGAAGATGCCGATGAGCTGCTGCCGAAAGTGCCGAGAAGGCCTCTTAGAAAATATCATGCTATCTTCCTAGGACATAAAGGGAATTCCAGATGGAGTTCCTTGTGAGGCATCAGCCAATCTGAGAGCGCTATTTGCTTAATCTTATGCCACCAGGCCTCCGGCTCGAATGACGAACTGATTCAGGTTTAGCTCTCTACTGTCAGCTTGAGAAAGGTCTAGGTACGGAGTACAACTTGCTTAATATATAAACACTCGCACTTCATCAGTCACTATTAATTAATCTCATAGTAAATACCATCATTCTTGTTGTTTATAATATGGTTTCAAAAATGGAAACTCGCAGTTACTCATATTCAGGCGCGCCTCCGCCATACTCCAGCCTTGGTGCAACTACTTCGGCAAGAACGTTCTCAGACGCAAGCCAACCTGTTCTTGTATCTGTCCCAACACTTGAACAACCTACATGTCATCCATCAGAGAAGCCCATCGCTATCCCCGCAACAAGCTCCAAACTCGGCTCACCATTCCTAAGAGCCTTTCCACCTATCCTCGAACACCAATACCATCTCCCTCGGGAAGTCTTCCTCAGATTTCTCGATGATCTCAACCGTGCAGCCGTCGCTAGTCCCCCAGTCCAGATACTGGGAATGGCCGGCAGCATTGTATCAATGATACCGCTGCACACTGCACAGATCGTTGGTAGCTCGGTTAATGCGGCAGCTACTCTTTCGACATACGCCATAAGTAAATATCGAAGCGAGCTCTGCATCAGCACGGCGAACAAAGAACTCTTCATGCCCAGAGGTCTTAAAGCTGAATTTGCGAAGTTGGATGTCGTTGCTCGTTATGCTCGGATGCCCATCCTCAATAATGAGGGGAAGATCGAGAAGAACAGCATGATTCTTGGACCATTGGAAGATGCGACAGCTCAGGCTCCAGTTACTGTACAGCAACGCAGACTCCAGGCCCTCGAGCCATGGATTGCACCGCTGGACCTTACACCGTTACCTGAATTGCATGTACCAGATAACTTTGTAAGCAAAATGCACGCCTCAAGGAGTGAACGACAGCGAAAGAAGGAGGAAAAGAAGATGACAAAAGATAGAGCCAAGGCACATGACGATTGGACCGAAGACTCAAGAAAGGCTCGAGAGGACTATGAGAAGGAGATGCGAAAGATAGAAGAGGAATTCGAAAAGGCTCAGCGTAAGCACGTCGATGAACCTCGCAAGTTGGAGAGAGAGTTGAAAAAGCTGGATAGAGAGAAGGAGAAGTGTGAGAAAGAGTATGAGAAGGAAATGAAAAAGGTGGACAAGGATAGACGGAAGGATGATAAGGAAGAGGAGGGTGTGAGAAAAGTGCTATGGCTGCTTATCAGACCGATAGGCAATGAGCTTATGGAGTGATATCTGTCTGGCACAGACGACGCTAGAGGTGTATTTGGTTCGTAGATAAATGGGCTACTTGTGTATAGATTCCTGAATATCATTTCAATCCGCTGCGCCTATGTTTTACATGCAATTTCGTCCTTGTCCAAATCCTCATCGTCGCGCCAATCCGACATCTAGTCCCATAGGCTTCCTCAAGAATCCCTCTCTAGTCTCCATAATATCCTGTCTCAAGCGAACGTCATATCGCTTGATCCAAGTGGCAGCGATGAGTCTCATCTGCATCTCAGCCAAGTTCCTTCCAACACAAGATCTAGGACCATAGCTGAAGGGGATAAAAGCATTCTTCTGCTTATCAGTCAAGTTCTCCCAACGCTCAGGCTTGAACTCATCAGCGTCAGGGCCCCAGATCTCAGTAGAGTGGTGGATCGTATAAGTAGGCACGCTGAGAACAGTACCGGGGCCAAAGTACCGTCCGTGGAGAGTAACGCCCTTGTGGTTGGGGGGAATCTCACGGGGCAGACCGATACCAGACGGGGAGTGAATGCGCAGAGTCTCGTTGATGCAGTGACCGAGATAGGGAAGATGCTTGACGGACTCATAGTCAGGGATGGCAACGTCCTCAGGAACAACAGCGCAAATCTCCTCATAAAGCCTCTGCATAACCCCAGGAGTTCTAACAATATGATACAGCAGCGCACAAGAAGAGTTAGAAGTAGTATCACTTCCCGCGATGAGTTGAGTAAGAGCTTCAGCGGTGAGTTCATCACGACCAAGAGGTTCGCCCTTCTCATCGCGGCCCTGCATGAGACGAGCTAGGAGATCCTTGCGGGTGGAATCACCGCCGCGCTCGAGACGCTCGCTGACACGGGCGATGGCGATGCCCGCGAGGTTCTCGACGGCTTGGAGACCTTGGCTGAAGAAGGGGTCGGGGAGATACTTGGCGTAGGGCTTGAGTTGGGGGAGACAGCCGAGAGTGGCGGAGACTTCGCCGCGGCGGTTCATGATCTCGACGGCTGGGGCGTAGATGGTGGGACTGGTGGGGGAGGCCTTGACCTCCGCGATATCGGCACCAGTTGAGAGCATGCCTATGAATGTTAACAATATACCGACCAAGCACATGTATAGACTTACCGAAGGGCTTGCCAAAGGCGAGATCAGCAATGATGTCGAAAGCAAGAAAGTTGACTACACGATGTCAGTACGTCTCAAAGAGCTGAGTTGATATACACTTACACCAGTTGAGGCAGTCTACGCTTCCGTATCCATCAGCATCCTTGTTGCTAGCAATGCGATCCCATTGGTTGATGAAAATATCGAGATTCTGTCGGATATAGGGCTCAAACTCCAAAACAGACTTGGGCGCGAAAGTATGGGACACGATCTTTCTCTTGCGAGAGTGCTCAGCTCTGTCGCGAGTGTTGAAAAGACCCCGACGGATAGAGACAAATGTATCATAAAAGTCACTTATTCGTCAGCTCCTCGCTCTCAGCAAAGTAACACTAGATAATACCCACGCCTTTAGGAAGCCATTTCCATGTCCGTAGATAGTGTTGATAGCATCTGCATCAGCAACGCTAACATGGTTCGGCGCAATGCGAACCAAAACACCCAGCTTCTTATGGACCTGATCAACAATCTCATAACGCTTTCCACGACGACATGTAGATAGTAGCCAAAGATTGGTGAACTGTGCTGGGAAGGGTGCGGGAATACCGCGGAGGTTGGAGTTGCTGATCCATGGGAGGATATACCATGCTACGAGAGCCACGGCGAGGGCGAGGGGTGCCCAGGGCGAGATCAAGAGTTCTGTGAGAGCCATGATGGTGAGATTTTACCGGGAGAGATACTGGATGATGAGGTAGGGATGGTTGAGGAGTGGAAGGTGAGTATTTGTATCAGGATAGAACTACTAGAGCGGATAGTAGGATGCCCCGGATTTACCCCAGATGCGAGTGTTGATGAGCTCCGAGGAAGCCTTCCTTTATTGGGCTTAGCGTAGACTGTTCCTCGGCACTTGAATTGTATGGCCTATGATTGGTCGACGGTAGATTTCCTTGTATGCCATTGGACAGGATCTGGTTATAGCTCGAGAGGTGTGAACTGGGAGATCTATGGAATGACTGCAGATAATATAATTTCCGTGTTTTAATGACATTAAACTTATTTATCTTATAATATCGCCTCAATAACCAGTGCAGAGGCCTATCTCCAGTGCGATTGTTGCCCTTCGCCATTTAATGTGCTGCTCAAAATTCGGCATTTCAACGCATCCGATTGGCTCCTATTCCGCGGAACCGGTCGGCAAATGGAGACGGAAGTAAGGTTGCTCAGAGCATCATGACTATCGTGGCACAGCAAACCTCATCCATAGTGGATCTTCAATAACCTTTTGCAACAACCTTCCCTCAGTGCCAAACACCACCTCAACGCCACCATCTGGCAGCGTGGGTAGAACAACGTGGCAGCCAGGCAGGATGCCTGTGTTGGGACATCGAATCGCCTCAATCCTATCTCCCAACAACGGGCCCCATTCCACTGTTGCCAGGTCAAACTCAGCCCATGAGGTCTGTACAGAAGATCTCCCCAGCACGTCCAGGAAGGCTGTTGGCACTAGCCTGGTCACATCTTCCAGCTGATCGACAAGTGTCACAACATCACCTGTGAACTGGTTGTCCAGGCGCAGATTCACCTCCTTGCGTATAAGCACTGCAAGATCTGCCAGGCTCAAAGTAGACAGGATTTCGCGGATCGGCGCTGAGACGGAGATGTACTGGAGAAAGCAGCCTAGAGTCTGAGGGTGAACTGGAGGGTCGGTACGCTTTCGGCCATCCACGGCAATGTTAAAGACGGAGTGCGGGTTCTCGCCATCTTCGAAGCTGGTGATGGGTGCTTGAACGGCGACTGCGGTACGCCACATGAGAGCTGAAAAGGCATCGTTGGTAGAGATCCATTGCTGGTCTGTTGGTCTAGTCGCACGATCGGGCGATGCTTCGGCTTTGAGAAACGCGAGCGCCGATGGAGAAAAGTAAAAGACCCGTCCACGGAATGTCGTGCTCAGCATCGCGGGAGACGCGCCCGTTGGTGTAAAAGGTAGAATTGTATACTCAGGGTGGTCCTCCGGACGTCCTTTGTTGCGACCAGAAGGTCTTGTGACGCGCGCTCTGTCAGCAAGCATCGCATCATCAATAACAACTGGAGTTGGAATCTCAAGGCCCTGGATGCGGCGGCATTCTTCTGCCCAGACTTTGGTCCAAGTGAGATAGGTAGTGGCATCGCCAACCATGTGAAAAACACACCACCCGATTATTACGCCACCCCGAATTAAGTTGGCTTGGGCTAGAGAAACATGCACAGGTTTCCCTGGTTGAGGCCAAAGAGGGCCAGGCATAAGAACGTCGGCATCGAATGCTGAGATGGGGAAGTGCTTCGCCTTGAGCTCTTCATAATTCCATTCATATTTCTCCGGGTCTCGTAAATCCTTAAGCGCCATGTCTCCAATTAAATCATCGGGCAATCTCTGCAACTTGAGCACATTCGCCTGCGTTGCCTCGAGATCAGGCACTGCTTCTGAGGCCATGGAGCCAATTTTCTGACAAGCAGCTTTATAGCCCCCTTTGAGAATCTGCATGACCTTGTCGGGATCGCTGTCATCTGCCAACCGCATTGGGAAAACATAGCGAAGATAGCCTCTTGGCCCAACACGCTCAATGGCTGTCAGCTCAGGGACGTCGCTCAAAGTGGGCGACATGTTGGAAGAGGTAATATGGTCTGCAACTTGGAAGAATGAACAATGCGTAAAGAAATTAAAAATCGTAAGAAATCTGGGATGCTGGAAGTATTAGCACGATTGTGTGTCTTGATGTTACATTGATAGACAGGCATATAAGACTGTTGGTCGACCCTTGACAGTTGCCCCCCCCCTCCCCCAGAATGAGTTACTCAATTAGGCAGAAGTTCCGAAAGGTTGATACTGTACCTACCATAGAGTGTCGTGGCTTGTTATCAACCAGAAAGGCATAACACGCGAGGCCTAAGCAAACATGGCGTCCATATAAGACACATAATCTCAAAAGCAATGCTGACGCTTGCATAGTACCTCACTTTGGTAATGCATTCAGCATAATAATCTATAGTGCCATAACACGCAGAATGAGCCAAGTGCATGGCTGCCTTGGCAATGCTATCAGATATTAGATTCAGGCTGAGCTTTTGAACCAACGTGGTCAGTCCAAGACGCACAACATCCTCAAAGAATAGAAGCCGGAAATGGCGAACCCTGGTTCCCAACGGGCAACTGATTGGACAGCGGAACACGGCCCGGCATACGCTCGTGGGAACAAGGCGGGAATGCCCGGAAGAGTATTTGGTTGGTGCGGTTGTGGTTTGATGTAACGTCAAGTTGGTATCAAATGTGCAAAAGAACCTGGAAGATCCCCATATTAGCATGACATCCAGTACCAACTGCATATGTTGGTTTGTCCGCTGCTTGTCTCGAAAGTCCCTCGGCATTACTTTTCACTCAAACACAACCATTAAGATTTATCCGTAAACATGTTCCTACCAACAGTTGTCTCCGAACAGGGCATGCTCATGCTTTTCTATCAAAGTCATTTGAACTTCCCAAGTTCCCATTCTCTCGTTCTTTGCACGGATTTAATCGCCGAATGTTTACTTTCTTAGGATCCCTCAAACCACTGCTCAAGCATGGATTCCCCGATCGACCCTCTAATCATTGCTATCGCCGGCCCTCTTCCCCCTGACGTTGACCTCAGTGCCAACACTGCGGCGTCCGACAGAGCCGCTATAATCAGTGTATTGATACTCGCGCTGATCGCCATCGCACTTCGATTTACTGCTAGAAATATCCAGCAGACCAAGATACACTGGGATGACTGGGTTATCATCATCTCTATGGTAATACTCACCCAACCCTCACTCCAAAGCTTCAATAGCTGACAAATAAATACTATATACAGGCGCTCGTAGGGGGAACTGCAGCTTTGGCTATAGCAGGTATGCCAGCATTACGAAGGCCGACTCTACTTTCATACTAACAGCTCTCAGGTGGTCATTACGGTGCAGGTAAGCACATATGGGCTGTCGACCTAGTCAGCCTAGAACAGATCTACAAGGTGAATTTGGGTATCCTTCAATTCAGTTCACCACTCAGCTAATAACCACAGATACTATTTGGATACACGTTTTTATACTCTGCATCCTGTGCCGTCATCAAGATTTCGATCCTGCTCTTCTACAGCCGCATTTTCCTTTCCACGGAGCTTCTCTTCGCCCTTTCCATGAAGTTTGGGTACTTCCTTTCGATATCGTATCCCATTGTGGTTTGGGTCACTATGGGAAACGTCTGTCGACCGTTAGACCACTTTTGGACACAGTTCGCGGGCACAGAGGGGACCTGCATTGACATCAATACGTTCTTTCTCGCCCTTGGTATCATCAACATGATCAACGATTTTTATATCCTTCTTATACCTATACCGCATATCTTCCGGCTACAAATGTCACTACGGAAGAGGGTCGGCGTTGCTGGTATTCTTATGTTAGGAGGTTTGTGAGTTACTCATGCTCAGCCATGAATATATTTATACTAACTATTACCAATAGTGTCTGCGCTGCTAGCGCCGTACGCATCCACTTCCTCTCTGAGCTTTCCAAGACCAAGGACGTCACAAGAGCCATGGGACCCGTCTTCATTTGGTCTGACCTCGAACCGTGTATTGCAATTGTATCCGCATGTCTTCCGCACCTTGCGCCGTTGCGACATATCATTCGAGACAAGATCTCTTCAACGTTGGGCAGCCAAGATGCAAAAGGAACAGGGACTAGCTCCAAGCAGTGGAAGAGTGCTGCGTCGAACCCAAAAGGGCCTATGTTTACATACGGAGGGTCCAGGTACTTCGGAGGAGGCGATAAGCTTAAGCTTGCAGATCATGATGATGAGGCTGAGCTGACCAACCGGATAACGGGTGGCGAGACCTTGGGTCACACAGCCTCTACTCAATCGAGCTCAGCAGAGAATGTCAACAAACAAGGTATTCATGTCCATACGAGTTATACACAGCAAACAGAGGAAAGATGATGAATCTAGAAAAGGGCATACTTAAAGACAAGGGATTCTATTATGTATCTGCATTTTGTAAAATACAGTTATCGCTAACGCTTACTCATTTAAGATTAAGAGTTTAGGTGAGATAAAAAGTTATTATTTTTATATCTACGGTATATATATCATAGGCTTAGTGAATAGAATTAACAAGAGAAATATATATATTAAAGTCCTAATAAACTATACCTTTACCACGAGATAGGGAAAACCGGGCGAACCGATGAAAAACCCCATCCCCTCATTGTTTTGTCCCCCGTCATAACCCATCATACCCCAACTGCAAGCATTGTGGACTTGTTTCATAGCCATGTACCAAAGATCTTGATATAAATCATCTTGACAATCTGGACCTCCACAGCGTAAAGCAACAGCTCAGCAGCCAAGAACCCAACAAATGTCGTCGCTGGTTGAGCAAAGCTAAACGCGGGTCTGAACGCCGGGATCCAGGGTAGGACAAAACCAATCGCCATAATCGACGCAGTCGAGAATACAAGGATCGGCGCTGCCCGGCTCTGGACAAAAGGAATTTTGGCTGTACGGAGCAAGTGGACGATCATTGTCTGGGTGAGAAGACTATCAGAGTATTAGTGGTGGAAAATGGGAAGAGTTGGGGATAGCTTACCCTTGAAGGAACCAGTGTGTTTGTGCCAGCTTGACATTGTCGGATGTAGTTCGAATGCCGTAGAAGAACCAGTTGAGAGAGAAAGTGCACATGTCGATGACTGAACTTGTAGGACCGAGGACAACGATGAACTTGAGGATGTCTGCTGCTTGTTAGACATGGCCATTGGGGGGGAGACAAGAAAACTTACCCTTGGCGTTCCATCGTCGTGGTTGGGTCAGATACTCTTCATCAACGCGATCCCAAGGAATGGCGATCTGACTGATGTCATACAGAAGATTCTGAGCGAGAAGCTGAATGCTGGTCATCTATACACAAGTTAGCATACTCCCTGCAAGACATTATAAGCTACTCACCGGCGTGTAAGGGAGCCAAGCACTAGCCGCCAGAATACTAAAAACATTACCAAAATTGGACGAAGCTACCATCTTGATATACTTGATAGTATTCCCATGTGTAATCCTTCCCAAAATTACACTCCGCACAATAATGGAAAGCCCCTTCTCCGTCAGTATCAAATCCGCACAATCCTTTGCTACGCCCGCGCCAGAGTCAACAGAGATTCCAACATCTGCATCTCGAAGCGCACCGCAGTCGTTGATCCCGTCACCGAGCATACCAACGCAATTACCGGCCTTCTGAAGAGCGAGAACAATGAGGCTCTTCTGCTTGGGCGTTACTTTGGCGAAGACACTGCATCGTTCAACGGCGAGGTCGAATTCATCCGAGTCTTCGAGGAGAGCGAGTTCAGGACCGGAGATGGCTTCGGCGTCGTCGTCCATCGTTTCGGAGTGCTGGAGGAGTTCGAGGAAGCGGCAGATGTTGAGAGCCACAGGGAGAGAGTCGCCGGTCAAGACCTTGACTTGAACACCGAGCTCGGTGAGGCTTGCGATGGCGTCTTTGGCGTCGTCCTTTGGTGGATCGGAGAAACTGATCATTCCCTCAAGCGTCATGTCCGTCTCAAGCATATCGAGCTCATTAACATAAGACTTTCCAAGAATACGCGACGCGACGAGAAGAACACGATATCCATCCATACTCTTCTGCATAGCGAGTTGTCTCCATCGAGCTTGCATCTCAGTGCTGAGATACTCGCTCTTACCGGCTGACCGCATGGAAGAGCAGCGGGTGAGGACTTCGTCGAACGCGCCTTTTACGATGAGGAGGTACTGGCCTGTGATGCCGCGGACGATACAGCCTGAGCGACGACGTTCGAAGTCGAAGGGAATAACGCGGACTTGTTCGTAGTGTGCTACACCGACTTCATCGCCGTTCGGGAGGTGATAGTTGAGAATAGCTCTGTCCATGTTGTTGCCGCTGTTACCTTGGATTTGGGAGTCGACTTTTGCGAGTTCAATGATGTTGAGCATGTCTTCACCTTCGGCGTTGGAGTACTTGTGCACCGAGAGCTCGTCCTTGGTTAAAGTTCCTGTCTGCCTTGTCGTTAGCACTGGGTAAAGTCGCTGAGATGGAATGCATACCTTGTCGCTGCACAGAACAGTCATGGCGCCGAGATTCTGAACCGAGTCGAGACGCTTGACGATGGCTTGTTTCTTGGAAAGCTGATGGGCGGCTCGTGCGAGATTGGCGTTGACGATGGCGGGAAGCATCTCTGGAACGAGACCGACTGCGACGCTGATGCTGAAGAGCGCTGCGTTCTTCCAGTCTCCTGTGACTTTGCCGGAGATGCAGAGAACCTGAGCATGATCAGCCAGTTGAAGTCGGCGGCTGGTTTTGAGAATTACTTACAATGGGAACCATGACGATCATGAAGCCGATGAGCATCCAGGTAACATTGAGGATGCCCTTTTGGAAGGCGTTGGGCTGTCGCTTCTTCTCAACCTCCTTGACCATGGTTGCAATCATAGCATCTACAAACATTAGCCACGTTCTCTGCCAGGGCTAGAGATGACTTACCATCACCAGTCCGAATAACAAGTCCAACACCGTGACCACTCACAATATTCGTCCCCATAAGCGCAACATTACTAAAGTCAAAGATCGAGAATGCTTCCTTCGCATCATGAGGTCCCGCATCCTTACCCACAGGCTCACTCTCACCCGTCCAAGCAGACTGACTAATCCTCAAGTACGAAGACTCGAGGATAAGACAATCAGCGGGGACGATGGCGCCAGGGACCAGAATGACGATATCTCCAGGGACGAGGTCAGTCTCGAGAACAGTGCCTTCGGTCCAGGAGAGTTGAAGCTCGTCTGTGTAAGTTGCAGGTCGGCGGACTCGAATCTTGGGAATGATGGCGGATTGAAGACGAAAGATTGCGACACCGCTTTGGAACTCTTGCCAGAAGCGCACACCGACAGAAATAACGATCATGACCATAAGAATAGCAAACCCTTCCTGTTACCTCATTAGCCCCACCACCAACCCTCTACTTTCAACACCATACTCACCCAGCTAGGATCCGGCATCGCAACATTAAGAATCGCCAAAAACATCAACAGAATATTAAACGGATTCGGAATGACACTCAGCAACAGCATAAACCAAGACTGCGGCTTCCGCGACGAAACAACATTTTGACCCTGAATGCGTCGTCGTACAGTAGCCTCAGCCTCAGAAATGCCATCACTGCTCGAAACCAAATGCGCAAGCGCCGTATCAGGAGTCATGGACGCAATCCACCGCAGAATATCTTCTGGCGTGCTCTTGGTTGCCCGGTCTGGGTTTAGTTGCCATGTCGCAGTTCGCGTGCGGGATTTGCCGTGAAGACGGCCAAGGATGTTAGTGTCGCGGCGGGCCATGATGTTAACATCGGTTGACGGGTCATTCGTTTTCGAAGATTCTACACCAAATCTAAAACTGTCAGTTAAACAGCCTTTGTAGCAAAGGTAGCATTGGGCTCCTACAAAACTTAAGGTGGATCAAAGTCTGCTGCTTCAGACTTGGCGATTCCTCTGAAGAGGAGAAGTTTCAACGAGTTCTCCAGATTTTCGAAAGGTAGGGAAACTGCAACAATAGAGTTGTTCATCGAACTGAACAGAATAATTTACTGTGAGTAAAGTAGAGCAAAGCAAAGCAATGTGCAGGAAGTTGGGGGGATCAGTGATATATACAAATCATGAACTTGTAAACTTTCTCCTGATTATAGCCTAAGAAATAATAAACGAAAATCTTTTCCAAACTAACACGGCCAAGAAACAAAAGCATGTGTTATTGCTTGTGGGGGTGACTCATGCCGAGAGTATCCATCTAATAACCTCTCGTATACAACGTGCCGAATACCCTTGGCGACAAGACCTACTACGTTGTATAGAAGCACATATGCCAGGAAATATCTCGTAGCCAAGCGCCAAGTTACTATCAAGGTACCTGCATACAAGAGCCGAGTTCCGAATAACAAAGAGAACTATGTGAAATGCGGTCATTGATGTGCAACAAGGAACTTGGCGACACTGACAAAAAATCGCCTGATGTAGAGGGCATGTAACTCCATGACTTGTTCTCAGCAAATTAAATTTCTCCGAGGTATCCTTTTTCTCATAAAATCTCAAATGGTGCTAAGTTGCCAAATTACAAAAACACAGCCCAGCGGGCGATGCCGTGATTAACAATTGGCGATCAGGCACTGCACAGCCCCCTTGGCCGAAACTACCGACCTCCCTTTTTCGCATTTGCGTCTTTTTATTTTTTCATGAACGGCACGTCAAGATCCGAAGTTGAATGTGATTTTATATGAGTTGTTCGATGAGGCTTGGGTCTAGACTCTGGGCGATATCGAGGACGCGTAAGCCCGCTAATGGAATAAGGGAGAGCTAATCGTGTTATACCCGGCGTATATGCACGTATACATAAATCTCCCCTGATATGGTATCGGGACTTATGGCCAAAGAGCTGTCTTGCTCCAGGTGTTCTGGGCAGGATCCAAAGTGTAGTTCACTCGCTGGTGCAGACGATCACCAGAAGCCTGCCAGAACTCAACCGTCTGCGGCGCAACCGCATAAACCACCCAACCCTCAGAACTAGGCTCCTGTCCCTCAATCTCATGACGTTTCACGGCTTCCGCCATCTTGGCCTCCAGTTCATGCGGGTCATTAAGTGGTTCGCTCTGCCTCGACACCTTGGCAGTGATCTTGGCCATAGCCGACCGAGCCGTCCAATCCTGCTCACACTCATCCTTAGGCAGGGCATTGGCTTTTCCGCGTAGACGGATCTGTCGTCCGATTTTGGGCCAGTAGAATGTAAGCGCGACGTTGTTGTTCGATGAGATCTGGCGGCCTTTGGGGCTGGTGGCTTTGATGGCGAAGTGCCAGCCGCGGTGATCGACGTTCTTGAGGATTTGGACGCGCGCATCGGGGTGGCCTTGATCATCTACCGTTGAAATTGTCATGGCGTGGGGTTCGGGGACGTTGGACGAGATAGCCTCGTCGAGCCATGTCTCGAATGCTTGGTGAGGGGTTTCAGGGAATGAAGTGAATTCTGCTTTGGGATGCGATGCTCCTTCTAAAACAGGAAGGGCGCGAAGCTTGGCTTGAAGTCCGTTGCTTGCCATTATGTAGGGTCTTGGAACTTATGTTTATGCGAGCGGAATAAGTTAATCAAGCTGGAAGGACACGGGTATTTAAGAGTAGTTGAGATATTGAATGTGACTCGCACGCCTGATTTGGGAAGTATCAAAGACGATCACTAATCCGTATCTGATTCATCATGATCCGGTATCGGATTTGATACTTTCATGAATCAACGCACTCTATAACAGGACGATTGATCTAAAAGATTCTCGTATCAAAATTCTTTAGGATAGTTGTAGCTGGAATTCTCTGTGAAAATAGGCAGACTATGGTGGTGCGGGCTACACCCAAACGGCACGGTTACGCATCCGCAACGTATTCAAGTTATTGATTATCTGACGGTTCCTATATCACTTATTATGGGAAAAGGAAGTAGTTTATTAAGGGCTTATCTTTTGTCCGACTTATAGTATCGGTCCAGACTGTAACTACCCAAAGTGATGAATTTGATGTCAATTATGCCAGCAATGCAAGACACTTCACAAGTGAGAATACACCTTAACAAATGAATACATGGAAACAGTGACGTCGATTCAATTACAAGTCATTTTAAAGCATCGGAGAAACCTCTATCCTTTATTTATTTCTATCTTTAGCTTCCGATCGATGCTTAACTGTCCACTGGTTGGTCCGCTTGCACGATATGATCTTGTTAGACGCTAAACAGGCTTCTTCGATATTGAGCGACAGGAACCATTCTCAGTATGAGATGGCCCTCCGAGTTCAGTTGTACCCAGCGGCGACTCCTCATCAAAAGCGCCTTTACTGCTTCACTAACTTGCGGAGAGAAGATTCAATCTGACTCTCCTTATCGCCCAGTCGTCCAACCTCCTTGCCCTGAACCCCCATTAGTTCAAATCCACAGCTATTCCAATAATTTAACTTACATCTTTGTACTTCACGACCGTAGGAACGCCATTGACATTGTACGGAGGAAGGCGATACTTGTTCTTGGGAGTAGCCCGCCACTCCTCACGCGAACCCACGCGGACAATGGAAGCGGTAGGATCAGAAGCGCCGCCAAAGACAGCCTTCAGTGCGGGGAGGGCATCGCGGCAGTCGGGACACCATGAGGGCTCGCCTGAGGCGAAGTAGACGACGTAGTGAGTGTCGGTGGAGGTTGGTGGGGTGTCGGCGTCGATGAGAGGCATTTTGGCGGTGATGGTCTCTCGGGGTTGAAGAGGAGGCAGAGGAGGTTGATGATGGGTTTTTGGTGCAGGATTGAAGGATTAAATGGATGGGAGTCGAAGCTTAATCGCCGTGATATGTCAGCCAAGATTCTCGACCAAGACGCCAGGTCGCAAAAACTTGACCCGGCTTTGATGACTAAGACAGTGCGTGAGCCTATTAGCACATGGTGATAGGTTCAAAATTAGTGGCAAGTGACAGTGCGCTTATTTTTCTGGTACTCAGATATACATTACAGTTCACTCTCGCCAGTCTTTATCAATTGTCCGCCTGCTGATCAATCGTTATGCACTCATATTTCTAACATTTCAGTATCTGGTTGAGCATCGCCGTGCCCTCGGCTACATACACTGGCACAGTGAAGTGAGCGGGGCTCATCGTATGACGAAAAGTCTGAATGAATGTCGTGACTGATGTTCCTTTCTTAAAGACGCATGTCATCTTCACATAATCTGTCAGAATTCTGCAAGGTCTCAGCGTATCGATCCAGATCACCGCTTGATTCAAGCCGAAAAGAGTAAGAGAAACAAATGGAACGCATAAAAAGATCTTGCATTTCAGAAACATGTTCGTTCATTTCGTCAGTGCAGCACCTGCCCACGATCTACATGGTATATCATAACTCATAATCCTCCCATCACTTAAGAAGTCTCCAAGACCCAGTCTCAGCCCAAATTCGGGCGTACCACTGATGCAGCTCCGTCATCCATCCAGGCATGGGACCCTTGTTCCCAGCAATCTTGCCCTCGCTGGAGAACAAGACACTCTTGAGCCTCAACTCAACCTCCTCGTGCGTCTTGTCGATGGTAGCGCTGATCTGGAAGAGACCATCAGACGGGCGCAGGGGCTGGTTGCGCGGCGAGTCGCCGCAGCGCACGGTGATGGACGTAGGAGTCTTCTCAACGACCTCAAAATGATCGGTGATGGCGGTGCCTTTGTCATAGTTGCTAGTAGAGAGCTGCTCATTATCCCACAGCTGCTGTTCAGTCTCAGGACCTCGCCACTTGAAATCTAGATATCGACGCTGGATAGCGAAGCCTAAAACGGTGAGCGATAACTCAAAAACTCATTGCGACAAAAAGGCTACTTACCCCAACCGCTCCAAACTCCACGACAGAACTCAAGCGTCAAGTCATTATTATTCTGCAGCAATTCCGGACGAATCTTGTCAAAGGGAATGCGCTTGATGACGACATCTTGGGTAGCAGGATTACCGTTCGGATTAGCCCTCCTAAAGAGTCGAGACGACCAGATGGGGTCGTTGGCGGGGAGCGGGGAGATGACGGGGTTTTGAGAGGCGAGGTACGCGGCGGCTGTGGAAGTGCCCAACAAGCCGGTGAAGACTGTTTTTCTGGCCACGCGGAAGATGCCCATCGTGAGTGAGTGGTTTTGAGGCAAGGTGAAGTGAAGGTGAAAGTCGAGATTTGAGGTTGAGAGAGATAAGAAGCGCGTTTAATTTTCGGGTGGGTATTTCATGCTTGTGGGTGGATATATGCCCCCTTTTTGATTGGTCGGGGGAGAATGCATCATGCGACCAGGTGCATTATTGTGCATAAAAGTGGCTGGGAATAGCATCAAATCACATGCTTCAATACAGTAGCTTATCATGCATTTCACCGTCATATCATACCTCAAAGACTTTCGTCTCACTATCAATCGTCGAAATATTTCCCAGCTAGTACTCAAGCCAATGCATTCTATGCTTAACCCTGTTACTCCCAATTGCCCTCATCATCAAACTTGACCAAGTTCCCACTCAACAACGCATGCTGAAGCGCTCGACCGATATTCATAACCTGCATCCCTCCCTCTATAGGCAGAGGCACCGGCTTGTCCTTCAACACCGCATCAGTAAATTCATTAGCCTCCAACGCAAAAGCATCCTCAAATCGCTGCCAATACTCAGGCTGAACCTCATGGCGAACGCCGAGCTTATCCGCAAGAACAACATTATTAGCCTTGGGAACGACATTGACTGAGATCTTGCCAGTCTTTCCGGTGATTTCAGTACAGACATCGTGACCGTGGGCTTGAGTTCGAGAGCAGTAGAAGTAAGCAATCTTGCCGCCCCAGAATTCGACTATACCGACTGCATTGTCCACGTCGTTGAGATCTTTGAGCTCAGGATGGTGTTGGAGAGTGCCGGTTGCCCAGCATGCTTTAGGGATGGGGTTGCCGAGGTACCAGAGAGATAAGTCAATGTCGTGAATGGCGCAGTCGACGAAAATACCGCCGTTGCGAGAGGCGTAACGAACGAAGAAGCCAGTTTCGTCGAGAAGATCACAGGTATTGGAGCGGACCATAAATGGCTCTCCGATGGCCTTGTCGTTGTGAATCTTTTTAGCTGCATCGCGGTATGAAGCGTCAAAGCGGCGAGAGAAACCAGCCATGACTTTTAGGTGAGGGTTCTTCTTTGCTGCATCAACGACAGTTTGAGCCTATCCTCATGGTCAACAAGTCTCGGCAAAAAGATTGAGTCGACACATACATCAGCCATGTCAGTGCTCAAAGGCTTCTCGCAAAGGACGTGCAGTCCCTTGTCAATAGCAGCAAGCGACTGGCTGGAGTGCACATCAGTGCTGGTAGAAACCCACACAGCTTGGAGTCCAGGGTGATTGAGCATCTCATCGTAGCTGTCATAGACAGAGATATCGAACTCTTTATACTCTTCGTTCTCTTTGGCCCACTTGACTTCATGCTCCATGGAGCTGCATACTGCGACAACTCGAGCACGAGGTACCCTATACAGAAGAGTATGAACGTGTCGCTTGCCCTATTTCTAGTTAGCAAAATAGGTATAGAGTGGAGGAATAAATATCTACCATTCGGCCAAGACCAACAACCGCGATGTTTAAGGTCTGAGACATAGTATATGGTAAATAAAATAAAAAGGTAAATGGAAGGCTGTTCTGTTGGGCTGGGTGAGGATGAGGATGGCGATGAGATGGAAAAGAAACTGACCTCTTTATGTATCTGCCTTCTTCATACCTGTTGTGTAAGAGCTTATGATCATCTTGCAAACCATCTCCGAATATCTTGTCTTGATAGACATGATCGCATTCAAAGCCAACAAATAGTCACCTATCTAAGGAAGTATCGCCGACTTTCCGTCGCCGTAGCTACTATATGAAGACATTCCGTGGCGCTGGCTGCTTGATTAGGTAGCTCAGAGGTGAAGGCTAGCTTTTATTGGCAAGAAGCGGCGATTACGCTCAGGATTGCCGCATCTGGTTTTTTAGTCCCAACATAAACGTCGGAACAAAACTCCGTTACAACACGAAACCAGACATTTAATAATCTGCAACTGAGCTTGTATGAAAGTTGAATAAGAAAGTATAGTCAGTACCGGGATCAGTTTAAATCTATTAGACCCAGGAGCTTTTGCGTTATATTTACTTTAAAATCAAGTTAATACATTGATTGTTACAGTGGCGTTTTATAGGATCAAGGCTTTTGAAATTGACGAAAATAATATATTATTCATAAGAGGGCTATTATGCCTTTCGCCTAGAGGCACATGAGCCTGTGTCGTTAAATAAAGCAGAAACTAGCATTTTTGTATTGTTGATATTTAAACTAGATATAGAACATCGTGTCCCTCAGCTTTTGATGGATTTGTACATCATCAGGACTTAGCTGCCCGCTTCCTCCAGCTGCCGAAGTTCCAGCCACGGACGGGGCTGCACTCGGCGACGGCGTGTCAAAAAGACCAGCCAAATAGCACCGCGCGCGCTCACACGCGAGATCAGCATAGTACGCCGGGGGGCATAGACTAACAGCCTTGGTGGCGCGGCCGAATAGGTAGCACATATTGTGTGTGAGATCCTCCACGATATCGGCGATGCTCTGGAAAGGAAGTGGAATCGAATTCGCATAAATCTGCCGGAATATCTCATCATGCACGATGTAATAGTGACATGGGCGTGCGGTCCCTTGAAGTGCAGCGTGTGCCTGCAAGAAGAAATCCCAGTTCCGCGCCTCAGTCACTCCGCGGTCGACGACGGTACCAGGTTTAGTATTGCCAGACCTATCGCAGTCTTGTGCAGTAGTGGGATAGAATCTCGTTTTGTGCCGCTTGCCGCAGACTATGATAGTGAAGCGTGGAAGACCTTTTTTGGTATCAGCTGCTGGGTACATCTGCTCGCACGCGCGGCGGAGTTGAGGAAGCTCTTGTGAGATAACCATGTCATATTGGCCTTCGGAGACTCCGTCGCGGTATATGATAATATTCTCCGGGAGAGCGGCGTGCTTGCCCTTTGTCTTCCAGAGGCCAAGGCGCGATTTAAGCATCTCCGTGAGATCGTCCACGTTCTCTTGTCTTGCGCGCTGTATGCGCAACGTTGCGGGCCATTGACCTAGGAATTTGTCAATGGAAGACACCATTGCAGAGACAGAAGGCGCGTTGGAAGACGAGCCAGGTGAGGGGTGCGTGACGTCGATGCCGACAACCATTGTCTTGTCCTGGTCGATGATGCCGAGATTCTTGTTCTCCACCCTCTGATTGATGCCGCCAAGCTTGAGATTGAACTTCAAAGCGACATTGTTCATATATTGGTCGCGACCGCGGTCTTTCGCCAGTTTGGAACCCACGGAGCAGATAGTGTGGATACCATAGTTCTTGTCGGCGATCGTCTTGATGCGCTTGTATACTGGCATGTTTGGTCCGGGCAGGATGATGAAAAGTAGATCCAAGTCTCTAGCAGCACGCTGCAAAGTTGGGCCGAGCGCGGGATCGTCTTGATGTTGAAGTTGGAGGCGTTGACCTGGAAACGGCTGAGCAGTGTTGACGCCGATTTTCTGCAGGGCGGCGTGGAACTCATTCATAACGGCCCGCGAGCTTTGCTGGTCGAAAGAGTCGCGCATCCCAGGAACAGAGATCATCAGGTATGACCATTTGGCAAGGGACGCGCCAATGTTAAATCTAGTATTCGTCATGTTCCAACTACCGAAGCGGAGATCAGCGGCCTTGTTGTTTTTGTAAATAACCTTTGGACCAAAGAGGATGCGACCTGGAACTTTGATGAGTCCCGGTGTGATTTTCAGACCGAAAGAACGCTAAACGGTGTCAGTATGTAGTATACAAAATTGGAGCGAAAACGTACCAAAAGTACATTGGTGTTCTCATCTAGACCAACAGTCTTCACACCCTCGCTACAAATGGAGTTCGCATTTTCCCATGGCTTTCGAACAGCGTGGCGAATCATCTGTTGCGCTTGGTTCACGTTGAGCTTCGACTTGGAGGGCTGACCTGGGAGGACAACGCAGACCTCTGCCGGGAGATACATCGGATTGTTCCGGTTGCCACAGTTAACCAATGGAAGTTGCGGTTCTCGTAGAACTCGATTGTATGCTGCGTCACAGTCAGCGATAGTGTATAGAGCGGTGGAGAGTGAAAACAACTCATTCTGAAAAAGTCAAGCACAGTGATATACCTCCCAGGGGTAGAAGCTGCCGAGCTCTCTGCCTGGGCCTTGCCCTTCCCTTTACCCTTCCCTTTGACGCCTCCCTTGGCTACCGGCTTGGGTGCGGCAGTGGTGCTAGCTTGACCATCGAGCCAGAACTCCACATCTTTGGCACCCGCCCCGTGCTGTTTAACGCGCGGCGGGTGGGCCAGACCATGTCCGTCGTCTTTCCTGGCAAGCCCGAAGATAGTCTTGACGCGGGGAATAACTCCGTTCGCTTTGTTACGCTTCTCGGGAAGATGCGTTGTCTGGATGCGAACCAATTTGAGAAACCTTTCCAACATGACGGTGCTGTAAAGTCCGTAACTTCTCATGAGCTCCGGTAAAGGAACAGCATGATAAAATGCTCCATGGCTAACATTGATGTTGACAAGAATGCGACAAGTCGCTACGCGCACGCTTGAAAAGAAGCCTCGAATGATTTCCAAACCAGAGCCGATGTCTCCTCTTGCTGCTTCACTGCTGAGAGAAAAGCTCTTTGTGGATCCAATTGTGACGAGGTTCTTTGCGGATTTGGCGTAGTGGTTCAAAAAGATATTCAGAGCCTGCGTCAACTCCTGCTTATCTACCAATGACTGGCTGAGACTCGTTGAGTTCAGGTAGTTGACCAACTCGCCGACATCCAAAGTTTTCGTATATTGCACACGAACCTTGTATACGGTAGCCCTAGCAGTCGGTTCGTCTTCACCTTCTGAGCGATATGGAACCTCAACGAGGACCTCGTCCTGCGAAAACTTTGTTTTGGAGACAAGAGTAGACCTGAAATCCGTTGCAATGTCGCCCTGTCGGGCTGCAAATTCCGGCGCCTGGAGGAGTAGCTGCACAACCCGGAAATGTTTCCTACCGACAACTACAGGGCTGACCTGAATATCGTATCGATATAAACTCAAGGTCGAAGGCGGCAATAATTCGACGTAGTTTGCCGTAAGTTCAATCTTGGTGCCCCTAGTGCCATATCCCGGACGGCTGGGAAAACCTTCGGTTAGCTTCAGACTATCGAGATTGAGCCTCTTCTTTGTCGCTGGGTGCAATGCATCTTCGGCGTTTGCAACCCGGGAGTTTTGGCCTTGGGAGTTGCTATAGTATCGACACAATTAGCATTTAGTATGACACTAACTTTGCTCCATATGGTCCTTACGGAAAGATCTGGATAGTTTGCTGACCACCGCCAGTCGGCCTCCCATAACCTCCTCTTCCACCTCCAGCTTGTCCCCTATCTCTGCCAGTATCGCCCCGAAAACTACCGCCGCCCCGAGGTCCATAATTGCCCCGGTCACCCCTCCCTCCGCCTCGTCCCCGGCCTCCACGATCTCCGCCACCTCTGTTCCCACTAGACATATTATTAGATGGGTAAGCTAGGACACTAAGAAATGTATAGAAGCAAAGTGATCCGGAAGAAGTCTTTGGGGATTGAATGAAAAAGAGAGATGCGGGGTATTGGGCGACTGCTATTCCGGGTAGTGGCTATGCCCAACAGCTGTGGCACTCTGACGTAACTTCAACCCCTCTTGTCAAAGCCCAAACAGCAGGCCACTATCTCCAAACTCTCTACTATTATTGTCCAAGCCTACCTTAGCTGGTACAGTTATCTAGATCTAACTGAGGTTGAATTCCCTACTCGCCTGTCGCAAACGTAATTTAAGCGCGGCGAATTTCCCGTTTGCGCTCTTGAGAACGGTCTTCCAGGTCAAATATTCGTCGGGTCACATGCTTATCAAACATGTTCTAGATATTTGCTTATTAGGCATTACTGCATTCCAACTACGATATGTTATTGGCTCAGCTTTCACTTCCCCTCCTTTTATCAGGCAGCAATTCAAATCGTACCTCCTGTGACTTTTCACTCTTTCGTAATATTTCTTTTCCAAGGCCTATTTTAAGTTGCAGATTTATGGCAATCTTCAGGCCCCTCCGCCGCGGACTCGCAGTATCGAGTAAGGACAGATTTTCCTTGCCTGACAACAAATAAATAGTTGAGCATTCGGCTAAGCGCAAAATCAATGTCAAAACGTCTCTTTACATAATGTTTCGCCATAGAAAAGGGTGATCTGTACGAACGAGTTGGGATGGTTACCATACGGGGCGGGTTTGGGTCTCATTGCAAAGACGAAAAAGCACCCGCAGAGCTAACTATGTACAAAGACAAGAGTGGAAGATGGATGACCCGGACAGCAACATTTTATCCCCATGATTATATCTGGCAGAAGGATCTGGAGCAGAAGACTACCGTGTTGCAATAGAACAGGTTATGGGACAATTTCAAGGACAAGAGTCGAGGGCTAGTTAATGGCAGGGAACTTGAAGATAAGTAGTATTAAAGAATTAAAATTCATCAATCATTGTGCTTAATGTAAGTTATTGCTTTTCTTAAAGTAAGACATTTACATGAGGACAGGCTTAGCTAATTAAGGTGAAGGAATATCAAGTTGTAAGGTAGTATATAACAGAGTCATTCTAACATAAGAGGAAGGGTGTATCAATACAACACAATACGTAGGACATTATCAGCAAATACAATATAACTTCTCTTGAGCCGATGGAACTTGATTTAAAACTCGCTATGACTCATAATATCGCTCCCTCAAAGCTTTAGGTAACGGCCAAGCCTGACAGTCCTTAAACATCTGAACTGTTTTCTTAAGTGCTTCTTGTTCCCACGGATCAGTGAAATAACTACCATACATCTGAATAGCCAAGATGGCATTTACGAGACCTGGCTGTGTTTCGGGGTGTTGGACGGCTGTACCGCAGACTTGGAGGACTAGGCTTCGCACTTCGCCTTCAGCTTTACGGTATGCGGTCCGGACATCTTCGGCTTTCCTGGGGGAATCAGTGCATGGATGGGAGGAGGGGCTGTTGGACTTACGAGAGGAGAGGTGACTCAGCGGTGAGGATCATCTTTGCTATCATCATGTGTTGCATGCCGGTAAGGGCGATAGGCGATGCATACCACATCGTTGGGAATACCTCTCCTAGAACCCGATCTGGTGGTCGATGAAGAATGGGCTCGAAGCGGCCTGTCACATATTGATCTAGATATTCTTCCTGTTCTTTGAGTTTGTCTGCGCATCGAGTTGTTAGCAAGCGAACCCTATAAGAACTAAAAAGCACTCACGCCATCCACTCTCCGACTTGTCATCAAACAGCCATTTTGTGACCTGACTTGTATGGAAGACGATCCTATTCGCTGGCGATATATCTGACCACTCAGCAGGCGGCTCAACCATCTGGGCTGGATATCCCTTCCGAAGGGCGTAGTAAACCTCTTGCCGCAAAGCAACCCAGTACGAAGCGATAAGCAGTTCTCGACGGTTGATAAGATCATCTGATGTTAAACTCCGAAGAACAGCATTTAGGATTGCGAGGAAGTTGACACCTTCGTCTGGACGAGTACCGAGAGCGGGATCTTCATCTTCGTCATCGAGCTCTTCAAAGTGACGTAGAATCACAGCCGTCGTAACTATCAACTCTCGTGTCTCCCCATCTTCAGTAGTGTGAAAGTCTTTGAGGACCGGAATGCACTTGAGCATATACTCAACTGCAGAATGTGGACTGAGATTCGGCAACGGTTGACCACGATAGACTATTCCTCGGGGTGTTTTGTATTTCTCAACTCGACACAAATGTCGTGCCGACATTGCCAAGATGGCGTTGAGTAGGGGAGGATACCTTCGGGCTCTCTCGGGGACGGTGAGCTGATACCGCCGTTGAGGATCGACTAGATCGAACTGTAAAGCCATCAGCAAAATACTGACGTGGTGATGCTGAACTCACCCAATGTGATAACTCTTCGATAAAGTATCGTAATAGACACGCTTCTTGAACACCCTCCAATGGCAAGTCTCGTTGATTTGGTGGTTCTAGTGCATGCAGTAGACCGCCCCAAGAAGGGCCGCGCTGAGATAGTGCCAAAGGATGCTGTGAAGGATGAGTTTGAAATACTGGTAGGGCTGAAGGTTGCGAGTGCCCGCCACGGGAAGGGGATAGACTTGTTGAAACGGTCGAATTAAAATATGTTGAATCCCCCATTGCAAGTCCAAGAGGTCCACTAGATGTTACGTCGATGTGTACAGTCGGTCGACTTGTTGTGTTTGTTGCTAAAGACGAACCCTCATCTGCTAGAGCGATCCTCTGTGTTGCCCGACGCGAACTTGTTTGAAGACGAACTGTTGTCCAATTAGCTATGTCTTCGAGAAGCTTACAAGGCAGGCACTTACACTCCTTGGCACTACTGTTCACCCAGTTCTGCGACCCTGAGAACTTGGCATCGTACTTTGCTGATGAGCCATCTCTGAACTGCCGATCTCGTCCCGCTCGGATACAGTCTAGCCCTTTCTTGAGACATCGCGTACATACAGCCTCGTCACCAGCGCCTGGGACCTTGGGTTAGATTTTGCTTCTAGTTCCTGGGCTTTCTGACTTCTACTTGACTGAAGTGGACGAACATTTGAGGTGTTTGCCTGAAATTGGCAATGTGCATTAGTCATTTGGGTTTCTATCGGGTTGCTCACTTACTTTTGCATTCTGTACAGGGGTTTTTGGGTACAGGCATGTCGATGCGGCTCAACTAGCGGCCTCCTATGTCTAGCATAGAAGAGAAGAGTAGGTATCGCCGATCTGACACTGAGGGGCGGGGTTGGCGAATCATCGCCGATACATTCCCGAAACGGTAGTCAATCGACGCTAGGTTGAATCTGGTTGCTTTTTTACTGCAACGAGACATACTTCCTCAAGAACTATATTAAATATTCATACTTACTGCGATAGGATGAAATCTTGGAATATCTCAAATGTAAGGCTCATGAGTGTACATAGGTATCAAACTTTAGCCCATCGCTGGCATTGCAAACGTACAGGCTCAGGTTCAGGTGGACGATCAAAATGCAAGGCAGACTGAGACATCACACAGCCTACCAGCATATTGAGACAGTTGATTGGACGCCTCATGATGTCAAGCGATAAATATCTTGATGCCTAAATTACATTTCACCGCTTTTTGAGCCTCTTCGTTCATCTTCCAATCTTTTCAAATCCTCACGGCTCTGTGATCACTTGAGAGTTCAGCATATACTTCCAGTAACCCGTTCACGATTGCAATCAGCAAAGCGACTTCCCTCCTCCTGGAAGCAAAAATGGCTCCTCCTCGAGACAATTCGGGCCAGTCAGCCCCCCTAATGTCCCAAGACCTGCAGTCTAGTACTGCTGTTGGGTTCCAACAGCAAGGGACAGTGGACTGGACCAGAGTAATGAGCGGGAGCGTCACATTCTCTGTCGACGTACTGTCACGATTGTCAAAGGCAGGTGTAGAAGCCTTCACCATCTATGCCGCCAGGGCAATCTTTTCCAACGTCAAGCTCGGATCAAATGGCGAACTACGTCTTCATCAGGCCCTCGATAAAATCACTGCTTTCCCTTCGTTTGGAAAAGCGCTCTGGTTTGGGTTCGGGGTAAAGCATATCATATGGAGCATGCAGGAATCTACAGAAGGCTTGAACTGTCTTGGTATCTGTGCCTGTCTGACAGAGGGATTCTCAACAATCGTTGCCGCCAAGGTTATACGAGAGCTCTTCCTGCTATATGACCCACCGTCAGAGCTTACCCCTGCGCTGAGACAGTGGATCGCACTAGTTGAGTCCTCTGGGGGACTGCTCGCCTCGTCGGAGTTCGGTTTGGTCTTGCATGGTTTGACCAAGCTCTTTCTCAGAGACAGCATATGCAACTTGCAAGGTTCTGGACCGCCAAAGGACATTGCGCTAGTGCTGAAGCAAGTCTTCGAAGTCTCAGCAGGGCGCCTTGATCGTCTTTTCTTGTCAGGTGGTACAGACTGCGCTTGGGTTGCTGCAGTAGCCCACTGGCTTCTGGACCTCCGAGTCGAGGTCCAGGACCAGGATGGCACGATTATCTATCGACCTGATGGCACAAGAAGTCAGTCCTCCCCGGATGCTCAAGTTATCGTAACTTATCATCAGGGGCAATCTCGTGAAATACTTCAGGTTGACCGCAAACACTATGTCGTTCGGAGCGGCACACTGCTATTCAGTCAGGCACAATATCAGGATCTTATGTCATATGGCAGAGTTCCATGGGCGAGCTGTCTAGTTGATACCTTTGGTAGCCCCATGAGGCTTCTTCTAGGATCTCAAGCTCGGGTTACTGGGGCCTGTCTGGGCTCTGCCGCACGCATCTTCCATGCTATTCTGAGAGATGGCGAGGGTCACATGGAATTTTCACTTATGAGTAACCCACGACGCTGTCACCCACCAATCTTAGAATCTAGCTATGGGAGAGGGTTTTATCTGTTGGCTCGTCGCTTACTACCTGAACTCGGCGAAAACACAATCCTGGACCGGTCCATGGAGGCGGCTATGAACAAAGGATACGTAGATGCTGCTCAACAGTTTTGTCAATCTCTCACTTCATTGCGTCAGCTATGTTCATGCAAAGTCTGTCGTCCAAATGAGTACGATGAGGGAGACGATACCACATTCTGCCTGCTGAAACTGATCCTAACCGTCTGTACACTTGTTAGAGCTATGTCGGCTATCTGCATGGAGCAAGAGCTCGAGATTCGACCTACACGCTCGGGTTTGGAGGGCATATACCACAGACAGAACATAATCGCGTCACAATTTGACCCGGTCGATCACGGCTTAATGAGATCGTGGCCCGCTGAGGGTAGTCTCATGCTAGCCCAAATGCTTTTCGCGGGGCGGCAACACGACAGGGACATTGGCATTGTCGATCCTGTGGCAACCTCACACAGTGGTCTTTGTTTCTCCCTCAATACTTTGATGGACATCACATCCGATCCTCAGAAAGCTTGTGTCGTGAGAGTTGTTCCTGGTAGGATCCAGTGGAACAATTCCCTGTACGATATTGTGTCTGATCAGATTTTGAAGCAGGAGGACACAACTGAAAGGACCGGATATGATGCAATTTCTATGAAGGTCGTAACGAAATATGACGACTGGGATTATGCTTCAACTCCCGGCCTCAACGCCGAACTCATCGTTGAAGAGAACATCTGGGCGACCACTAGCATTTCTGCCACCTACAGAATTACAAGTGCAGCATTTCCCGGCCGACATTTCTCGGTAGGAGCCTCACATATCTGGCATGAGCTGAACAGCGCATTTACGGCTGCAACTTGTGAAGGCAAAGTATGTGAATCTCTCAACGGATTTCAGTCCACCGTAATCCAAGGGGATGGGCTTCTTACGTTGACTGATTCGCCGGCTTTGCTCCCTCCGATCATACGAGTATTACCCACACAAGATCTCTCTATCTGGGTCGCTCTTTCGCAATTGTTGGTTCCGAAATCCGGTGGGGATATGGTGGCTTTACACCATAGGTTACAAGGTAAGCAGTGTGTTCGATGCTGCATTCTAAATACGGACAAGGAAGCTCAACGCAAGATGTGTTGTATATCCATAATCACTTCTTTGTGAAGGCTAAGGCGGGCTCCAATTGTGACCCAAGATATTCTTGACGGAAATGAGTTGACTGCTGCTGCAGATAAGCAGGGATGCCAAAAACTCGCGTACTGGGTTGTGAGTGAATTCGGGTCGTTATGGAGTACAGAGGCACATGCCTTTAAGGGCTTGATATCTTACATAGAGATACAATAAGTTTGTACTATCTATTGAATGACCCGGATAAGGCGTCCCCGTTTCCCTCTTCTTGGTCACGCAAATGTAGGTCCGTCGCACGCCCCGGAGCAAATAGCCCTCAGAGGAGAATTGAAATTATTCAGTGAGCAATGTGAGTAGTGCTGAAGCAGAGAAGCAAGGCTATGTGTCTTGGTCTACTGATTCAAGGTCGCCCGTGGTATTGTCATTAGGTACGAGAATCATATAGCTGATAAACTAAAGAAAACGGCCTGGTATTCGCCCTTCTAGGCCTGTTACGCGAAGGTCCCGCTGCACACCATAACCCCCACTAAGTCAACATCCAAATCAATAGCACAAAGCTTGGCCTTGGAGAATGAGCCAAACAGTACAAGCTCCCTACCAATTAGACCCCGCGGATAAACCTCCTTACCTGCTCCAGCGGGTCCAGTTCGTCTCCCGCACCCGCGGCCTATCGATCCTTTCCGAGACTAAACCCAATGTAGCAACAATTATAGATTCGCTATCACGACAGGCGATGTCGTTATCAGATATTGTCGGGTATCCCACTTGTTTTGGGCATGAGACAATCGCATCCCCGTTATTGCGAAACAGTAATTATAAGGCTTTTATTGGTCTGAACAGACGATGTGTTGCTTCAACTGGAGGGTTGAGTCGGGGAGGCGCCGGTAGTATTTAAGGTACTTGTTTAAACCTGGAGTATTGACTCGTAGTTCGGCGAATTTGTGGAGGAGAATGGATGGTCTTGATGGAGATGCTGGATGGGTTGTTGCTGAGGTCGTAATAATCGTTGGATGGGACATCAACCTCAAGATGCATCTAAAAGACTGGCCGTTATATGGCACTCAGAGCACGCGTCTTGAACGACACTGTTATCTAGACTACAAATTTTGCACCCTAAAATCCAAGCAAAAACACCCCCGAGTTCATTTTCAAGCTACCGAAGTGACACAATGCACTACAACGTTATACAGCCCCCATCTATGCCAAGTCTGGCCAACCCTTTCTCGCCACCAACAGTTATCCAAGTCCGTAAACAAGGCTCATCCCACGCGGAGATCCTACCTTTTGGGTGGATGTTCTTTTAAGCATGCGACTATGTCTTCCCAGCTCGGATATATAGGGTGGGATTTCCAACGGGGACCCCGAGTCTTGGTGCAGTCATGTCAAGATCCTCGAGAATTGTGTCATCCTGCACCACCACCACCACGCGTCGCACAGACAATCCATGTTTATATAACTCAATCTCTCGTCACACATTTTACCTCCCCTCATCGGCAAACTATTCTACTGCCTTGATCAGATTATACCGACCGCATTGGTTTCATTCGGTAAAATGGGCTTCTCAAACTTTTTTGAAAGCCAGAAAACCACGGCTACCGTCTCGACAGACCCTGAGGCTAGCGACTCCGAGCCCTCGGTCATTCACGATGGCGGTCTTGCGTACACACGCGTCAAAGGTGGCAATGGCTCTAAACCTTCGTACCAAGAAGCTGTCGGCGCACCTGTTGAATCGCACTCACCGCTTGGATACAATGTTGGTTGGCTCACGGTCATCTTTCTCAATGTCAACATGATGATTGGAACTGGTATTTTCTCAACACGTAAGTACCCTTTATACCGAAGATGGGTATGGTGACTGACGTGGGACAGCATCGAGTATTCTTAACCGCGCCGGGTCTGTCGGTCTAGCACTGATCATCTGGTTCATCGGCTTCGTCATGGCAGCTTCTGGCTTCAGTGTTTATCTGGAATTGGCGAGTTACTTTCCTAACCGCAGTGGCTCAGAGGTAGTGTATCTCGAACAAGCGTATCCTCGCCCTAAGCACTTCTTCCCTGTCACTTTTGCTGTTCAGTCGGTCATTCTATCCTTCAGCAGCAGCAATGCAGTCGGTAAGACACCTTCATGCTCCGAGTAACGCGTTCTGACAATCTATAGTTCTGTCCAGGTACCTTTGGCGAATGACTGGCGAAACTCCCTCCGAATGGCAGATGCGAGGTGTCGCTATTGCAGCTTATACCCTTGCCGTCATCTTTGTCATTGCTCATAACAAGTACTCCCTCTGGCTGGTCAACTTCATCGGCGCCTTGAAGATCCTCACCCTCGTCTTGTGAGCACCTTTCATCCCTCAATACCCGTCACCCCCTAACACGTCATGCAGCATCAGCATCGCAGGTTTCGTTGTCCTCGGCGGCAACGTCAAGCGTATCCCCGACCCCGGCCATAACTTCCGCGACGCCTTTGCCGGTGCGACCCCGAACGGAAACGATCTAGCAAGTGCCCTCGTCAGCATCGTCTTCTCATACGCTGGTTACTGGAATGCATTCAACGTCGTCAACGAGATCCAGAACCCTATCCCCACGCTCAAGCGAAACGGTACTATCTCACTTACAGTCGTCGCTGTGTTGTACATGCTTTGCAATATCGCCTACTTCGCTGTCGTTCCCAAGGAGGAATTCGCTGAGGCTAGTGAGATTGCTGCTTCAGTCTTCTTCACCAAGCTCTTTGGAGACAGCAAGTCTGCGGCCAACGTCCTTAACTTTCTTGTGCTCTTGAGTGCCTTTGGTAACCTTCTTGCTGTATTGATCGGATCAGCCCGTATGCTCCGTGAGATTGGTCGACAAGGTGTTTTGCCTTGGACTAACTTCTGGGTATCAACTAAGCCTTTTGGTACCCCGATTGGTCCTTACATCCTTAAGTGGGTGTTAACCTTCATCATGATTGCCGCGCCCCCGGCTGGTGATGCCTTCACTTTCGGTAAGCAGCCTCGCCCTATTGGTATTCTCTGATACTGATCGGTTTCATAGTTGTTAGTCTGAGCACATACCCCGATGCCATGTTCAGGTTTGCCATGGTTTTTGGTCTCTATGTGATCCGCCGCCGCCGGTCAAAGGCCGGTCTTGGTCGTTCTGACTTTAGAGCCTGGCATGCTCCTGTCATCTTCTACCTCCTCGTCCAGGTGTTCATCCTCGTCATGCCTTGGTACCCTCCCAAGGGCGGCCAATACGCCGGTGATGTCAGTTTCTGGTATGCGACATACTGTGTCGTCGGTATTGCAATGTGAGTTACGAATTGAGAATATCACCATCATCCTTTTTACTAACAACAATATCTAGTGTCCTCGTTTGCGCCATTTACTACGTTGTTTGGATGTTCCTGCTGCCCAAATGGAAAGGCTATGCTATCCGTACCGAGATCACTAATGTCGATGACAATGGAGCCAACACTCACCGACTGGTTAGAGTTCCCCACGCTGATCTTCCTCGATGGGATGAAGAACATGACGAGGCTGGCAACCTTCGCCAGAGAACAACTATTGTGGCTCCCAGCTCAGAGGGATCCATCAAGGCTTAATTGGGCCATAGTGGATAGTGGATGGAGATATGAGCATCAGACAGCACTAGAAGAGTCAAGTATATCAACAAAGATATTGCATGAACAAGATTAAAACAGAAATGGGTATTATTCATATTATGTCTATCATCATTATTCTAAACGAAAGTAGTCTATTCCGCGGCGTTGCTGGCGCAAGACCATGGAGTTTTGCTTCCTCCCTCAGCGATGGCTTCAATAGAAGCCCAGAGTCCAAGAACACAGATAAGGAAGCCAGTAAGGAAGAGGATGACGTTGGCCACAAATCGGCAAGTCTGCTTTCCATCCTTGAACCAGTTTCCGTAGTGCATCCAAAGCCAGAAGATACCAGGGAGTCCGTAAGAGAACCAGGAGGCGAAGAGGGCACAGATAAGACCAAGAAGATTGTTAAAGACAGGAATGGATTCGGCGATGACCATGGAGAGAGCCCAGATACCGAAAGTGACACCGAACCAGACCATGGTAGACAGCTTTGTTCGGCGGACCATGTGCTTGGTGTTTCGGAAGATTCGCTGGAAGATGTAGGCTGAAGCGACGTGACCGTAAATAACACCAGCAATGACGATAGTGGGAATGGCGATACCCCAGATGACCTTTCGCATAGTATGAGAGCCAGCAGCAGACAAAGCAGGCGAAGGAACATCAGGTCCGACGAAGACGTAGATGACGATAGCAGCGAGTAGGTAGAGAGTAGTGTCGACGATCTGGAGGAAAGCCAGAGCCTTGGGCCAATCTTCGGGCTTCTTGAACTCAGAGATGACAGTGAAGAAGCAAGAGTGGCTGGAGAAGGAGATGGCAATGTTGGTGACAGCCAAGAAAGCGCCAGTGAAACCGAGCTCACGAGCAACCTCGATGCTTCCAGAACCAATAGGTCGCTCATGCGCAACATCTCCGACAGTGATGAGAACAGCGAGCGTGATCGACATGCACGATGCCATAGACATGTAACTCGTGTACTTCAGCGTACGCGGTAGGTTGAGAACCCAGAAAACCGCCAACCCCACAACAGCCCAGACGATAGTGCAAGTCGAGCTATTCGTAAGGGTGTTCAGGCAAATAGTCCACGTCAGAAGATGGCTTCCCATGACGAAGACCTGGAAAATAACCTGCGCCCAGCCAAAAACCTCTTGGAACACGCGACCCATTCCGATGGATTTTCCAATGACTTCGACGGCGTCGCCAAAGTTTTGAACGAAAGGGTATTGGGCGCGGAATTCAGCGAGGACGAGGCCGGAATATGTGGAGAGGAAGCCCATTACGAGAATGAGGACTATGCCGGGGACGAGACCGACGGTGGCGAGGACGGAGGGGAGGGAGAGGATGCCGAGGGATACTGTCTCTGCGATGAGGACGATACCGCCTTGCCTGTAATTTGTCAGTGTCTATATGAGATTGGAAGATTGCGAGTTAACATACCACCACGTCAAGGTCTTGTAGTCAATAATCTCTGCTTCCTCATCCCCCAAAACAGCATCATCATTTCTTGGCTCAGGCACAAAAGCTGGAGGAGCATTGTTGACGCCCTTCTCTTGATCCTCAGGCGCCGCAGCGCTTTTAGGTTCTGTATGGCTCATGGTGATATTCGCCCGTTAAGTTGGTGGCGCAAGTGTTGAAGAAAGAAGAGACTCAAAAGTGTAAGTTCAATTGACGCGACGATAATTGGAACAGCAGCCGTATTTAAACAAATTCCCACTCTGGGGCGAGAAATGGCCGACAACGGTGAGAGGAAAAAATGTCTTCATGTTTAGTTTAGCTTTTGAGTCAAGTCGGCCCACTAACATTGGAGGTTCTTCGGCCTGGCCCGATGGCGTCGCGCACCGAATTCGGGCAATAGAAAGTGTAGAGTGGTAAGAGGATGGCGGTTAAAATTAGTCCATCCTTTATTGGGCGAGATCGGCTGACGCTGGGAAAAAACAAGCAATGGCCAGATCTGTATTGCTTCAATGGATTTGCTAACTTTTACGTTATGGTCCCACAAAGAGTGGTCTTTTCTCACTGAGAAACCCACTGCTCCAGACTCTCTAATCTCCACGCAAGAATGAAGGGCCAGAGGGTCAGAGGGTTTCCCCAGACAAGAATAAACCACCGAGGAATTCCCATGCTTCATCTTGCAGTACCATGTCGTTGCAATGAGAAAGAGCCTCGTCGTAGCCGCGCGCTTCTTTCAGCTCAGAATTTTCAGCCTCCTTCGCCCAAGCTACTGCAAGTTTGTTTTGGACGGGAGGAACTGACTGCCGGAGTTTCTAGCCGACTTCTGGAACAACAAGAGATTTCTAGCGTCGAGTCTAAACCGAATGCAGGATGAGTCAGGGACGGCCAAGTGGATACAGGTTGGGCGCCGATCGCGCTCCGGACTTGGCGCGGCTTGTGAAGCATTGGAGCTCTTGCGAGTCCCGAAATGTCAACAAAGACCAGGTTGATTCCCCGGATAGCTAGGTATCGTAAGTAGACCTCCAAAAATAGCTGAAGAGTACAGAGCTTAACTATCAAGGCTCTTCTACAATAGAAACAACCGTCGATAGGACTATTCGAAAAGGAGACAATCATGACATGTATCGTTTGTGATGAAATATTCTACCAGCTCAGACTTAGTAACTGCGCGCAAGATAACATTAAGCCATGCTAGTAGAGGAAGCTAGCTACCGCCTTTGAATTTGACATCTCGGTATTTTTTGCCTAATTCTTGCTGGGTTGATATGTAATAAACCGTAAGTTCAATGCTAGTCATGTTTATGACTATAGGTTAAGCAATATGAAGAAATAAATTATCATTACTTAGAATAGACTTAATTACTAACCTAAAAGTAATGCACAAGTTTTAGTCAAGTGAAGAAAATCTTATCCTAAGTTTAGCTAAATTTACATAAAATTTCCAAAGCTTAGGGTATGTATCCTAAAATCTGTAAATAAACCCTAAAACACTACTACCTCTTCTTCTTCTTCTTCTGCTTCCCCTTGCGGCCATTATTTCTAGTTCTCAAATAAGTGCCATAGGTCAACGGCCAAGGTCCCCGAGACTGATTCTTCACCCAAAACACGTTGATAGTAGCCTCAAATTCGGCCTCCCATCCAGGAGGAATCAATCCACATTGCACAAAAAGATAGAATTGGTCTCGCACCCAGCCACCGCAACCCCTCCCTGACTGAGTGAACTCATAACGGTGATTATCAGCCCGAACAATTGCATCCAAGAACTGGCCTACAGTGTGGCCAGGCTGCGCAGGTATGCTGACCGTCTTGTTCGAGTGACGTGTGATGCCGTATGGATGACGGATGATATCGAGACGGCCGAGGAAGCCTACGCGGCCGGGATACGCGCCAGGTACGATTTCCAAGCGGATTGATTTTCTCGGAGCAGTTTGTAGGAAGATGTCCCAATGATTTCCGCCGCCTTCAACGACGGTATGAGCCACGAAGTGAACTGTTGCGACAACGGAACTGCGGATTTCGTTCTCTGCTGTCTCGGGCGTGTAACTTAGAGGGTTCAAGTTGTGCATTTCGAAGTTTGTGTGAGAAGGTCCAGCTTCACTGAAGGACCGCAACCCATATTGAAGGTTGAAATTGGAGGGATTTATTAACTGATTGAGAGGATATGATAAATGCTGATTGGATAGATATGCTCAGGTGGTTGATATCATAAAGAATCTTGATCAATGACACAGGCGTTCATCATCCTTTTATCATCATTGGCGTCGTTCATTCTCGGTATACTTTTCAATACCTTTCACTGATAGGCGCGCGCTTCCTCCAAAGCGCCCTGGGCAATTACTACCATATATCACCAACAGTCCTTCACTGTAAGGGTCTTCGACCATAACTCGCCAAGTAGTCATTGCCAATAAAAGCCATGTTTGCGCAGGTACTTGCTGGTGACAAAGTTAAACTTTAGGCAACAGACAAGGATGTCAGAAAATGAGTTTTCACAGATAGCCACAAAGAAGCCAGTTATAGGGTTTCCAATGGCCGTCTTGGCTGGTCTCAAGGGCCAACAACGTTTTACCCAAGAGGAAGGGCGAATCATGAGAAGTTTTGATAGCGCCGCTCAATTCGCCTGCAACACAGTTTGTAAAATACGGCGGTTAAATGTGATTCAATGTAGCCGCTTGTGGCATGATTTCTATTAATAAGATTGGCCGGACTACAAAATCTGTTGGTTCAGTGTCAACGACAATCACATGGATGCCTGAGGATCCTGGATCGTCAAGCCAAGTTCATGTTACCCGATATTGACCCGGGAAACTGAACCCCACTGCCAGCCAGCTTCTGCTGACTGGGAACAAACAACAATAGTGGCTGGTTGGAGGGCTCGTGAGTGAATACCGCTTTCTGCTACATATCGACCGGTGCGAATGACTCTGTCGTCGCTGCACTATTAGTTTCGCTGAGATGGGCTGCTCTTTGTCCAAAAGTCCTGGAACAGAGTCACAGAACGCGAAGACTCCGCCCAAGGTTCCCGCGCCTGGTGACAGACCGTCCTTCCCCCAACCATACCAAGACGTAAGTTAAGAACATGTCTGAATGCAGCATATGATATTTCTTGAAGTACTGACTCATTAAAAACAGCCTAGATCGATTGAAGATGACAATACATTCCCTCTCGATGAGCGGGACATCACCTCGGTTTCGGACGAGGAACTTTTATCAGCTTTCTTGACAGCGCCACGCCTTCATGACTATGGTGAGGTCATTATACCGCGCATATCGAAACATCTCGTCATCAAAGGTGGTCCAGGCGTGGCACAGAGCGAAGCAGAAAACATGAAATTTGCTCTGGAAACCCTCAGCCTACCAATACCCAAGGTTCATCATGCTTTCACCGCTGAGATCCCAGAAGATCCAGATCTGCCCGAAACGCCCTTGGTAGAAGCCCATTTCATTGTCATGGACTATATAAAAGGATTCACGATTGATAAAAGCTGGCAGTCCCTGGATATGACTGCCAAAGAAACTGTCGCCCAGCAGATTGCAGATGCGATTGAGAAGATGCAATCTACGATACTCAATCACATGCCGGTAGGGCCTATTGGGAGATCCCAGGATGTCAAATTCCAAGGCCCATGGTTCACAGACTATGGCGCGGGGCCTTTCGACACGCTCAAAGAACTTGAGGACTGGTGTAATCACAAAATCGATGTCGGAATCATGGTCAAGCAACTAAAACCCGAAACGCGAAGATTTGAGTTCAAAGATGTCGTTCTTACCCACCAAGATCTGGCGTTGAGAAATTTGGTCCTCGATGAGGACATGAAGATTTGGGTCATCGACTGGGGCTGCGCTGGTGTATACCCGAAAGGTTTTGAACAAGCAGCGCTGCAGGTTCAGGCGGAAAATAATGAGTATGCGGATATGGTGCTGAAGAGGCTCTCTGATCGACAAGATATTGTGATCGATCAATTTGCTAAAATCGCATATGGGCTCTCGACTGGGCGTGCTCTATAAGACGAGATCAAGAACAAATTCTATGTCTTAATGACGTACATATAATGAAGAGATGAAGATAGAATGGAGATTTATAGTTATTAACCACTCTATAAAGCCGTTAATGTAACGAAAAATAAGTCAGGCCCAACGTAGATCAAGACCCCGATTTCGCTGCGGACTTGGATGAATCTGGGCATTATCATGCGATCGAGTGGAGTTCTAGTGTAGGGGTCCTCGGGGAAGCTAGAAGAACTCCAGAAATCAGATTTGGCCGAGACCAACGACCCATTGTCTGTGCTGACAATGAGATGGAGACAACGTGGGGCCAATATTGAATCCGATCACGGCAGTCGTTGCCTCTATATCAAGTCGACCGAGCTGCATACTGCCGGAGATTTCCACAAAGCTTAACTGCAAAGCCAAGACTTGCCGAACTTCAGTACTCCCTAGGTGCGTTTGGTAGGCCTGTTTAACCCAAGCTTGTACTATGTAATACTAGTCAGTGTCGGCAATCTACTGACCTTGCCCAACGGGAATGAGTGGATATCGTATAGAAGCGATTGACAACTAGCTAAACATGCACAAATCACATTCAAGAAGCACGAGTCTCAGATTGACATAGATTGTAACGAGTGTCCATTTTTGCTATACTGGCTTAGTATCCTCCACATCTCAGCATCTTCTTTATAGCCCAATTCTCCATGTCTTTGGCAAATCTGATATTTAGAGGTCATCATCACCAGTCTTCTTGCAGCAGGTCCAGCAAGGGTAGTCTCCGTCTCCCTAGAAACTGTTAGTAATACGTTCACCTTGATCAATACCAGGTAGCATACAAATTTCTTAGAGTCCTAACCGAATAGTTAGCAGCAATTACTGGAAGAGAAACTTTAGGTTCACTTACCCAGCCTTCGGGGCACTTTGGCTCCTCGGGCCAGCAGACCTTGAGGCAGACCTCGTAGTTGTTGACGTTGATGACGCCCTTGTGGTTGGGGGTGACGGCGTGGTTAGAAGAAGGCTGGGAGACCTGGATGCGGAGGCTGTACAGGAAGGGTTAGTATTGTGAAGTGTGACTCAGTACGTTGATTTAGGATGGGACTTACGTGATCTCCTCGCCGTTGGACTGCTTAGCGCTGAGGGAAGACCAAGGCATGGCAGCGATGCCGTTGGCAAGGAGGAGAGTGGAAGCGATGGAGAACTTCATTTTGGAAGGTTGAAAGTGCAGTAAGGTAGTGTAGTGTAGTGTGAAAGAGAAGCTGTTGAGGTTGATGAGATGAGAAAACTGGTGAACAGACCCTCGTGCTTTATAGGTTTCCCTTTCACCCAAATCTCAACGATCATCATACTCATCATCAAGTCTATTCACATACTCTGTACTACAGGCTACCCCTCATGGACAACTAGCTATGTCTGAACTGTCCTTGATTTACTTACCGATGGTCCGTATGTCTTACCGGTCTGTTCTAGGATTGATTCTCCCTGCGCTGATTTTATGCAAGGAGGATATAAGTGGTGGTTTGCTAAACACGACGGTACGGGAGGGGAGCGGCTTGATCCCTGCTGTAAGACATGGATACGAGCGATCGACGGGCCGGTCTGACTTTTGTACGACCTTCCGATAGCCTTGCTGCCTCTGGTCTCGTCGGATGTCGCAGATGGATGACCGTGGTGCTCGCTGAATTGAGACGTACAAGGTACGTCTTGTCTCAAGGAGCGGAAGTCACCGTGAGACATGGGTGTTCCATCTTATTTACTAAAGATTGGTTACGTTATGACAATGTTGAATTTAATTGTTTGCTGTTTGATGATTTATCTTTATGACGGCCGTGAAGTACAGTCTAAGCGCATTTGAGAAGACAGGTTGGGCACATGGGCGTTAGTATGAAAAGAGACTTGGGCGTGGACGGGCAAATCATCTCTATGCCTCTGTAATCTCTTTGGAGGCGCTAGAGGATCGTAGAGCTATAAGTGAATATTGGATCTGTCTCGATATTTGCAAGCAGGACGATCATGATGCCACATCGTTCACTGGACATGTCGCACAACGCGGGGTTCGTATTTGATCAGTCATGTACCGTTACAAGAGCTCAAGCGAAAGTGTTTCGATGAAGCCGCTTGCATCGGAGGCTTTCGGAGCATCTGAAGTTGGGATATCCAGACTGCTCATGCCCCGTCGCAGAATTATTATTCAAGACCCATTGTCTTACTAAACTCCCCATCCAAGTCGTGAGGCACGAGTGAAAGGTTCAGTTACACACAAAGGCAAGAGTGATACCGGCGACGTTGTCTCTCCGGAAAGCCGGAAAAACAAGAGGAATTTGTATGCCGTGTCTCACTTACACTGCCGTTATGCAAGGACCTCTATCCGGCAGTGCAGTCGTAAGAGATCAGCTCTAATGCAGGGATGATCTTGAATCTATGACATAACTCTATACGGGTCGGGGACTTTCGCTCAGCTGGATAGCTCCGTGAGGCGAGAGAAGAAAGCTAATGCAAGGAGGCTCACTCGAGATAGCCATCTTCAAGGATTGGAGCTGAAGCGTGTCTGAGACACGAGGGACCACTACTCGAGGCCCGATCCATTTCGGTTATCGAAAGACAAGACTTGCAGGGCTCATTGCTTTCGTATTCTAAATCCCTCTGGAGACAAACTCCTCGATCGATTCCGCTCTCTTTCCATCCGCTCCTCAGAAGCTTTGATCTTATCCCCAGTTTCAGGATCCCATATCCAGCCCTCTTTAAGCCACATCCACCGCAAATAGGCCCTCAACTCTTTATCAAGTGGCACAACCCTTTTCCACTCAGGCTCAAACCCCCGCACTGCATTCAGCCCATTCCAATTATCGGCTAAACCCCTCAGTATGTCTCGATGAAAGATCCGATAGCTATCAATCGCGTACGGACCAAGGGACGGCAAATGCGCCACTTCCCAGCCCTGTCTCACATCATCCTCATCCAAGACCTCATCCCTGCCAATGCCCAAGCCATCGCCCTGCAGGGGATAATGCAGCTTTCTGTACCGCCTTGATTTATGAGGTTGTTTGTCAAGCCATGTCTTGGCGAAGGCGATGAACCGAGCGGCACGGGAGTTGTAGAGTCCTATTGGACGGATGAGATCTGCAAGGTCGGAGAAACTTGCTTCTGCAAGGTGAGTTGGTGTTGGGTACTGAGATATGAGCTTTTGGAATACAGGGCGGGCTTGGGAACCTCGAGTACGATTCCAGAGGACGGCTGCGACGAGGAGTTGGTACAGATCTGTTCCGACGGTTTCTTGGATCAGACCGAAACGCTCCTTCGAGATTGGAGGGATTCGAGATGCCGAGAGTACGACTCCTGAGGGGACTTTTCGTGGCACTGTCTTGCGTTTCTCAAACTTGATGACTTTTGTGTCACTCACATCGTTCTTGACCATGGACCGTGTAACACGACGATGGCTCTGTATAATGAGATGCTCAGGTTGGTTATCCATAGCTGAAATGGAGGACAAATAAAAAAAATTGTACAAATGGCATTTCAATAGTCCAATTGCTTCACAGCATGCTGACATCATTGAAGAGTGATTTCAATGCCGACTTCAGTAGAGCTAGGTCCATGACGCAATGGACATGCCAGGACATATCCCCCGCACTGAAGAACGAGGCCAGCCACCAGGTGAGACAAACAAGCAGTCTTTGTTCAACGTAGATCATTATAGTCATGAATCATGTGTAACGAGATGAAACCTTTATTGGAATTTTGTGCATCGTTGTACACGTTACACGGTCATAATTGACATTGCATCCCCACAAACTGGCTGTTCATAACGGTGCCGCTCGTTTCATAAGTTTTATGACTCTTGACTAATTATGAATACGCCACTAGATCACGAACCTAGGCCTTGGTGAGTCTCCAGTAGGGCTTAACCTCTCTAACATTACCAAACTTCTTCTTCGCATCCTCCTTCGAAACGTAAGGCGGAACAACAACATCATCGCCAACCTGCCAATCAATCGGCGTAACAACGTCCTTCTTATCTCCAGTTTGCAGAGAGTCAATAGCACGCAGAACCTCGGCTGAGTTGCGGCCCGCTGAAGCAGGATACATCATCGTAAGTCGAATCTGCTTGGAAGGGTCGATAACGAAAACTGAGCGGATGGTGAAGGCGATGCCCTTCTCTGCGATGTTGTCATGGTCTTCTCGGCTGATCATGTCGTAGAGGAAGGAGACTTTGCGGTCTGCGTCGGCGATAATGGGGAATTGGAGGTTTGCGTTTGAGACTTGGTTAATGTCGTCTACCCACTTATCGTGAGAGCTGAGGTCATTGGCACTCTGAACAGTAGGTCTTAGTACTCTTCCCGCCAGGAAAGCTGGAATCACTTACCAGCCCAATCATCTTGACTCCTCTCTTGTCAAATTCCGGCTTCAGCTTCGTAAAGGCACCGAGCTCAGCCGTGCAAACGGGGGTAAAGTCTGCGGGGTAAGAGAACAGAGTAGTCCAGCTAGTATCAATGAACTTATAAAATTTAATCTCTCCATAGGTAGTAAGGGCCTTATAGCTAAGAGCTATTATAAAGAAAGTATATAATTTTACTATTAAAGGCTATATAAAATAATAGTTAATCCTAGTTATAAATAAGGCTATCCTTAAGTTATTATTATAAGGAACCTATATACTAGGGGCAGTACTAGGGGCCATATAGTAGCAGGAGCCTAAATGGCTTTTTTAGGAAGGGCATATATGCTTTAGATACCTTAGGGAATAATTAATGCTATATTTTAAAGCCTCTAAAAGATCTAGATAATTACTACGCAAAAAATAATAATCTAATCAAAAGAATATCTTAATAAGTATTTTCTGGATATTATTAAGGAGAATAATTATATAAGGCACTATATCACATTTGCTTACAGTAAAGGATTAGTTTACAAGTAGTAGAAGGTTCTTATACCTTAAAGTACGGGACTAAAAGCTGCCCCTGCTTTATTTCCTAGAGCTTTCTCTATTAGATGACTGATTTTTTTTTAGAAATGAATGCATTTCTCCCGGCTGGTGCTCTCAAGGCTTTTATTTTCCAGGCAACGCCCAAGCCTGTCACCCAGCAAGAATCTATCAGGCATCCTGAAAAAGTTTAAAGCTAAAGCCAATGGTATGAACATCAGCGCGATATGGGTTAATCGCCTGACGCTAACTGCTTCTTAGATCGACCGTCGTAAGTCCATAGGTTAAATTATGGATATAGCAACTATTACTGGTTGCCAAAGAAATTGAGCATAATCTTCTAGATACTGTCCCACATATTCCATATATTTCCGAACCATCTACGGCTATTTGACATTCTTGCGTCCCAAGAAGAGCTAATGTATATCATCTTTGCTTACTATGTTTACTTAGTACGACGACAGCTAAGTTCTGCCTGCTGATTTAAGCTCTTGGCCAACGGTTAACAGCAAACAACACAGGTGGCTGACAAATTAGATATCATAGATAAGCAATCTACCAAATTTATCATCAACTACCGGAAAGTATCCCAGGTTTGCCTATGTGAAACACCGGAAGGTCAACGACTTTCATCGCGAGGCCTCTACTCGTCAAGAATCCTTCCGCGAACTATGCGATATAAATATTATGTCAGGTACCTGACCGGTCTAACACCTCCTCTTATCGAACTGGCTGCAAATTTGCAAAGCTTCCTGGCTTAGTTACGCAGACTAGGGTCGATTCCACACATGAAGAAAGAGAAGCGTTCATCTGGTCTCGGTGGACTGATGAATGTCAATTTATTCGTCAATGATTGGGGAGTATGACTCTGCCAAGAGCGGCGAGGTCTTGGTATTGGCTTACGTGAAGATCGACCTGCCAAATAAGGAATTATCCAAGCTGCATGTTCTATTCACAATCACAATCACATACGACTTCACTCTCACCCTTTTTCTATTGCTCTGGACGTAAATGATCATTCTCAACCTCTTTAATCCAGCGACAACGGATCCCTTTCTGAGGCAAAAGCGAGCGGATTACCTACGTTGACAACTAGTACAAGAAAACAAGGGAAGAAGAGATAAAAGACACTTCACACTAGGATTGAGAAAACAAAAGTTGGTAGTGCAGAGATTTACGGCTGAGCACACATTACTCTGGAGCTGAAATGTCGTGTAACACACCTGCAGGTTTGTGAGACATGATAATATCACGAATGGAGCAGTAATATCCGAGAACCAAGAAGAGATTCTTCATCAACTGCCAATTTACTTATATAAGGACCTTCCAGTCTCCTTATGGTTCCCTTGCGTTTTCTAACTCGTAAAAGAAATCATCAGTTTCATTTTTGTTTATTGGACCGTTGATCAAGATGTCGCCCAGCTTATGCCGGATCCTTCTCCTCCTCCCCGCTCTGGCGATTTCGGCTGCAGCACTGCCACATGCCCCAGCCACCCCTGAGCCGATCGTCACGCCTGTCGAGTGTCCTCGCCATAACCCTACAGTTCAGGATGGGTCAGTCTACCCCCTGTTTTTCTTTCGTTGGGTATTCAAATTACTTACTCGCCTGCAAGAACTCTCGTCGACCAGCTCTGGACAGAAAACTGTGATCTCGTGACAAAGTTTCTTAGCAATGCCTTCACCGCTGCCCAAGCGGCGCAAACCTCTCAGGGGACTCTAGAGTCACTGCAGTATTATTTCGTAGTACGCATTTGCGATGCCGATTGACCTGCATTCACTGAATCTGTTGCAGCAAGACTATTACTATCTCACCTTGACTGTCCCTCACAAGGCGTATCTCTTGAAGTCTTTGGACCCAGATGATTCTGCCGCTGATCAGACATCTGCTATTAACGAAACAGTTCTGGATATGGCTGGGGACCTCGAATACGCAAGCAGTTTTCTCGTGGACCTTACAAGTCCTGATCATCTCAACGTAAGCAGCGCCGTTGTCAAGAACGCCAAGCTCGAGCCCGTTCTACGAGAATATGTCCATTGGCTGGGAGATAATACGAATCTCGGCTGGTACCTCTGGAGTATATCAAGACTCCCCTGCATCTACGTGAGAGCCTCATGGTAGTGGTGCAAACTGATACTAACGTATTCAGGGATGGGCTGAGATTGCGTATCAGCTAAATCAGTCGTCTAGTACAGTGAGAGGTCCGTACATGAGCTACATATCAGGGGACAACACCAACTAATATTATCAAGGGACTAAATTCTTCAACGAGTGGCTTACCCCGAACCTTGAATGGAGCTATGGAGCTAAGCTATCCGGTGAGATGCGAGTGATACGCTCTGGTGATGACCTAGCTAACTGGGAGCAGTTGAGTTGCAGGAGGTGCTGAGCGCCAACAACAATACTGCGACATTTGCGATTGCCAATGGGCTCTTCCGCAAGGCCCTGGAATACGAAACTGCCTTTTTTGAGAGTGCATTGGGAAAGATTCCTAAGAACTGAAACATGCCTTTTTGGCTGAGGATATCTGTCCTTCCATGCGGTTTGAGACATGGCCACAATTTTACGTGGATTTCGCTTTGGTTGCATCTAAGGCTTGCAACTTCGCTCTCTGCACCATGGCAAGTGGTATTGTCTAACTGTTGTATTATGCGGTGGTACTACTAGCTTGTCGCAAGCACAATTCATTTGTGAGAGTCTGATTTTGAGTTAATAGACCTGACAGCTGATGCTTACATCACGCACCTTAGTCGTCATGTGGATGGATGTCGACTATTTGTAACAGAGATGCGTAAATACATACATTATACTTGGTCAGCTTACAGTTTGCTCCCCATCCTGAGTAAATCGCCCGTATCAACCATGTTCACAAGGGCTTTGGTATTCAGTAGTCCCGGATGAGCCTCACTCAACCTTTGGATTCCACACAGTTGCATGACGTTCTCCAGCTCGTCTCGCAAGACTGATGAGATCTAATTAGCTTCAGTAAGATTGGCTTTGAGTTCTCTTACTCACTGTTCATCAGATGGCGCACTCCATCTTCTCCGTACATTAGAGCATAGAAGAAGGGTCGGCCAAGACAGACTCCGTGAGCACCGAGACAGATGGCTTTGAAAACATCTGTGCCTCGACGAATACCTCCATCAATGAAAACACTCATCTGGGACAAGAGCTGTGGACACTTGATATTGATCTCCGCTAAAGTCAGAAGCGTTGGTTGCGAGGTGTCGACACCACGTCCGCCGTGGTTAGATATATAAATTCCTTCACAGCCACTTTCAAAGGCTTCCATAGCATCTTCGGCACACTGGATCCCCTTGACAAAGATTGGTATTCCCAACGTATCCTTGATTGTTTTGACATGGACCCATGTGACGTCTGGGCTGATTGCTGCGCTTGCGGCGCGGGATTGCTTGTTCTGCTTCTTGTCCTTTGGCTGGCCCTTTCCCTTCGCGATTCTCATTTCGTAACGCTCGTTGGCCTCCCGCTTACTAAATACAGGTAGGTCCACCGTGATCATGACAGCCTTCGGTGAAGCACGACGAATCTCGTCCAAGAGCTTGGCCAATGCTGAAGTATCGCGGGGAATGTACAGCTGGAAAAAGGAGGGATGGTTCTGGGGCAGAGCCTCGACGACCTCGCCCAGCGAATACGAGGCAAGGGTAGGCATTATAATAGTGCTTCCAGACGCTGAAAGTCCTTTTGCCAACCCAACCTCGGCCGACGGGTGCGTCAGCATAGCCAAGGACGCAGGAGCGTTGAATATGGGGACGTCAAAGCGGTGACCCAGTATTACTGTGCCTGTATCAACCTGGCTGATAGGTCTACAGACTCGCGGTCGTAGAAAGACTGACTGATATATCTCAGCATTCTTGGACGCTGTGTAGCAGTCATTGGAGGCGCCGGAAACGTATACCCAGGATCTTCGTTTAGGCAAGATCTCGCAGCATCTTCAAAGTCTTGTAGGTTGATGATGGATTCAAGAGGTGTAAGACTTTTTACGACCTTGGGGTTTTCCAAAGACTGCTGATCCAGAGCTGGTGCCAATTCTGGGATTCTTCCCATTAGTTTACTGGCTCCAAAATAGCCCATTGCAAGCTTTGGACCATGGACGGAATTGTAGACTTCAGGAGCGTCTTTTCCGTAGTGCTCCGTGATGACATCTTCACCTCCTGGGTGCATTTTAGCAAAGCTAGTAACGTTCCAGACATCTCCATTGATGATAATCCAGGCATCGGTGGCATGTGTGTGGCGAGACACCTCTGCTTGCGTCAAATATTGGGGAGCCATCGTGGATATTTTGACAAGCCAAGACATAACAGAGCTGTACAGCGCGCCATTAAGTGTTTTAATAAATAGTACTTAAGGGGGCTTTGCTCTGTAGGTTCTACGTCCACTTGGCAGGCGCCCTCCTATCACACGGTTGCCAGATGACTGCATTGCACCCTCTAATTACCTGCTAGGTGGAAGATTTACTCTTCTGGCTTTTCCTTATATGGGACAAATAGATAGTGGTAGATATATATAAAAAGGATATTATTAACAGGTCTTTGTTATAGATATACTGCAAAGACTTAGTAAAACATGTTTAGGCAATAATAAATTTATAAAATTAATTACTTAAATAGACATTTTATTATCTTTATAAGATAATTTAAAGAATAATTAAAAAGAATAATTAAAAGCTATTTACGTTTAAGAATACTAAGTAATAAATAAATAAATAAATAGAGATAAATTAATAATTTAAGTTTAATAGTATTTAAGGTATTTTAATAGGTGGCTTGTAATCTATAACTATTGGCCTCACTAATGTACCTTATGTATATCGTACTCTCTATTTACAGCATTGGCACTATTGAGTGTTAACTTATGCCCAACGTTCAAGACTTATCAGACTTACGGAAACAGTTCCAGAATCAGAGCCCTGGTCCTGCGTTGATGTACAATCAGAAGCTGTTGCCTGTGTACCGCATACTTGACCACCAGCAGGCATAGTGGCGCAGAGTGAAAAAGGAGACTTGTATACCCTGTAAGCTAGAGCATCTCCAGATGAAATGGTGTGTGTACTTACGCAAATGGCAGATCCTGGCGTGCAATCCTTAGCAGAGACAAAAATAAAGGCTGTCGCCATAATGAAGATACCGGATGGCCGCATGGTGAGGTGACTAAGTTTAGGTGAACTATCGTATATGGTTTCTTTTGCGTTGAGACTGGATCGATGTGATGGGGGACGCTGAGGTATAAATACTGTTCCCTACCCAAAGCTTACCGCCTTTCCCAGAGTTGTATCAGGATGGACCCAGTCGCCAAAGTTAAAACTGATCATTTACCCTCGCGAGTAAAAAAGCATCAAATGACAAAACTTAGAAATACGGACCCTGGGGTCGGCAGTTATTCCCATCGCTAGGATTACGTGTCAGGGCTCGTATTAATGGAAATTGGACTTTATGCATTTATATACTTATAACAGACCCTGGTAAAGTTAACTTCTATAGTATAATGCTTTACAGGGGCGAGGGATATCCGCGTCTAGAGGCACGCTGGCTGAGGAACTCATCAGCAGTTCTCTGAGCCTTATATGAACAAAACCTTTCCCGTGAATTGCATCGTTGAAATGCTTTTGCAAATGATACATCAACTCTTATAAATCAACTATTCATAAGAGCTCTCAGAGCTCATTCCGCACGTCGAGATTTTGAAAATGAAGGAAGCAATTATTTCCCAGGGTATGAGCCCCTTCTCATGTTGGCAAATGTTCTTATCTCATCTGAAACAGGACCCCAGGTGGAAATCATCGAGTCTCCGATCCCAACTCCTGCCGGAGGCCAAGTTCTCATACGGGTTATGGTTTCTGGCTCGAATCCCAAAGACATCATGTCAGCGTTCTGAATACCACCGCAGAACTTTGGCGACAACATGGCGGGATATGTTGAGTCAGTCGGCCCCGGCGTTTTCGAGTTCCAGCCTGACGACTTGGTTGCTGCATTCCACGAGATGTATACTCCTCATGGTTCATTTGCAGAATATGCCATTGCCCCTGCCAACACTACGTTTCCTCTTCCGCAAAACATATCTTTTGAACAAGCTGCGACTGTGCCGCTGGCCTCCATGACAGGTGCGGTCGGGTTGTATCAATCCTTGGGCTTGCCATATCCCTGGGTTACAGAAGAATATATATCGGATACCACCGCTTGTTTTTTACGGTGCCGGGGCCGCAGTTGGGAATTTTGCCGTTCAACTCGCCCGCAAAAGCCAGCTTCATCCTCTCATCTGTGTTGCTGGGCAATCGAAAGATCATGTCGAAACGCTTATCGACCGCAGCAAGGGAGATACAATCATTGACTACCGTCTCGGACCCGAACATGTCGTCGCTGAGATTAAGAAAGCTGTAGGCGGGAAACCTCTATTGTACGCGTTCGATTCCGTTGCTGAAAAGGGGAGTGACAAGATCTTGGGTGCTGTTATAGACCCACCGAATGGAAAGATCGCCATGGTTCGGCCCAATGACCGTACAAAGATCTGCAAGACACCTGGAGTGAAGATGGACTTTTTCACCCTACCCAAGATGGAAGGGGTACCAGAAGCAGTTGAGGCGTTCTGGACCGCTGTGGGCTCTGTCCATGGAGCCGACAAGCATTTCGGCTTTGTCTTCTCTCGCTACATTGCCCTGGGTCTTGAGGAGGGCTGGTTCAAACCGCACCCATTTGAAGTCATTCCGGGAGGTCTGAATGGTCTCACAGATGGTTTGACAAGGCTTCTTACTGGTCAGGCGCATGCGGTAAAGTATGTATACCGGATCGGGAAACATGACTGCAAGTAGGGCTTTTATCTAGCATTTGACCGTAACCAATAGATGCCCATAGCTAGCGGACAGTATGCTATGTACCGATTCAACTTGAAAGCTGGAGATAACCTGGATAATGCTCGTACGCTCATCTATTCTGTAGTGCTCACCTGTCTGCATCTTGAGTTGAGAGTCCATTCAAGGGATGGTGTCTAGATAGAGTGAGGAGGCCCGAGGCAAACCAACACGTATAACTGAGTTCCAATTGAGTGAGTGCGCAACTTGTGATGGCAACAACAGCTTCGGCCTTGAAATATGCAAGACATATACCGAGATCACTATTAAAATATCCCAAAGTGTCTCCAGCTTTTCAGTAGCCTCTATCTAGGCAAATTCTGCTCGGGGACCAGGAGTTGGATCGACCGCCGAGATGGGCGTGTGGACTTGATACTTGTCGAGCACCTCGGCCACTTCGACAGCTTGAGTATAGTTATGGGGAGTGACAGTAACGCTAAGTGAGTGTTGAATGGAAGCTTTTGGCTTTTGCAGCAATAAAAGTTACAACCTGAAGAGAATGCTGTTGTATGGGGAGAGTTACCTTCTGGCTTAGAATCGTTATCTTGAATTTACTGTCAGCCAGAATTGCCAGTACAATGGCACTGCCCAGGCTACGGGTGCCTCCAGCGAGCAATGGTAAGAGTCATATTAATAAGACCGATAAGGTTGTGTTTTGGTAGTGCAATATAGCTTGTGATTATACCAGGCCTTCTTGCTTCGCTTCATTCATAAGATTACCAGATTAGTGATCAGTTGAACTAGCTATTGCTGCTGTAGGACTTTGTCTGACAAATGCTTATCAAAGTCCGCTGTTGAAGTCCGCCATAAAAGTCCGAGCGTTCTAGATATAATAGATAGAGATTCTCGGAGTCTGCCACCACCCTGAAACCCGATATCGAAGTACGCAAGATCAAAGGTGTCGAGTATGACTCAGATGCATGTGCAGCCGATATCTGTTATGAGAACCACCAGCACTCAATAGCGATATCCAATACGACTAGATACCCCGTGTCGACCACTACTTAAGTCGATTATCGGGCGCCAGCACATTGAGCAGAGTCGTCTCTATAAGCATATAAGACTCGTCCCTATATGGGTATAGAGATCCGTGATTCGCTCAACCCTCTCACCGCCCTAATTTAACACCTTTGACTTCTCTCCCGGACTTACACATTCTTAACTACTTCTGGTATTATGCCAGCACCAGCTAATCGATTGGCTGGTTGGCAGGATAGTGGCCCTTCAACTCTCTGTTCCATCTTGGGGTTTAGGGGGACCGTCGACATTTGAGAAGCTGCTTTTGCTCTCTCTACCACATGCGGCATCCCTTGACCCTTCTGCAACGGTTGTATCCATTTCTGAGCGAGCCACCATCAATTTCCATTTGGATATTGTTGCTTAAGGAGCATTAGCTGCATCTGGTAGTCCGCTAGAGAATGCATCGAATGTCTTGCCGGCAGACGAATATCGTTTGCCGATGGGCTGATCGTCGGTGTCTGAGCTTGGACACTGTGAAGCCTATGTACACCAAGAGCACTCTTATCTGCCTTGACAGGCTCCTTGGCATCATCAAATTGATCTCCCTCCTGATTCTCGCCTGCATGAGGATGTCCTAGTTTGTCGAGGGTGGCTTGCTGCTGTTGAACCCCTGGCGACAGCGAACATGCATCGTGTAAGCTACCAGGGGCCGACTTGACTAATTCTTGGCTGCGTAGCTCCTTGGGATGTAGGCTACGCTGCCCTTGCGTTTAAGCATATACGTCCGGAGTATCTGCTTCAGGCCCGGTATTCAGAAGTCGAAAGGTTGGTTTTGGTGCCGACGCAGGCTTCGCGGGGAGTCAAATTATGATCATATCCACACCCAGCCATTGAAGTAGGAATATTGCTCCACCAACTAGGAAAAGAACGATAATGGCCGCTGGCGGGTACCACGATGAAGAAATCTCAAGCTTTGTCATACCAAAGACACTCTGAGATGGATTAGAAAGTTGCTAACGTAGCTGGTAGAGCTCACCTACTGCCACAAAAGATAGAGGAAGAAAAATAGTTGCTTGGCCTTGGGCAATGCCTTGAGTGTTGAAAGTCTATTGTAGGTGAGTGGTATGGTTAGGCGTCTCTTGCCAAGCGAGGCCTGTTTATTTCGGATATTTTGTGCAGTTCAAGCCTGATCATCCTTACGGAAGAGCAGCAACACTTACTTATACACCTCTAGGGTTAGTCATCAGGACATCTAACTTTTCAGCTGAAAGTAAGATCCTAGACAACAGCAAGGCCGACAGGTTTTACCTGTATATATTTTTTCGTGTTCTTTACCTTTGTGTGCTTGGGTCTAAAGCCTCTTTTAACCTCCTATAACCTTATCACAGTTCATTCCACATGGCAACCACGCAACCTATTAGACTGAGGAGGTTTTCCAGTTGACGAAGGTTTACCTCAAAAATCTCGAGCTAATATTCAAGATTCTGCTGAGAATCCTGTAGCCGGTTCTCTAGCTCGACCAGCTCGGTTCTCTCCTTCAACTCGGCCTCGTCTATAGGCTGCCCTTCTTCTCGCCTTCTCCCCGAGAGGGTTCGCAATTTTTTGATACGGGCCATCTTGCTATTCGGGGACATTCAGGATTTGGCTATACTTTGCGTAGGCTGCATTGAACAGACACAGGTCTTGGCGTAGGGCGATGACGTTGGCCATGTCTTGATGGATGATGCGTGCTATGTCGAGGTCAGCGACGGCATTGGCGCTGGAGTACAGAGAAGCATGCCGCCGAGCGAGCTCGCGCCGCGCATTGGTCCGGATGGTTGGCCACCCTGAGAAGGTAGCATCAAGATCAAGAAACGCCCATTGCTCAAACTTGGCGACACGGTCTTGTCGTCGCTCGATAGACCAAAACTCGCCCATCTTCTCTGGTACGCACTCGTGGAAGCTGAACGTCACGACTACAGCAATCCTTTTAGTACCCTGTTGGCATCCTGCTACCGGCTGTTCTATAGAGAATACCAACAAAGAATGGGAAGGAAGTAAACCTGTGCGGGAGTGATATCGTCTTTGGGCTCACTCTGGCTGCGGCTTGCTTCTTGAACTTGTGGATAATTGGCAAGAAAGGCCACGGCTAGAATGATGATAGACACATCCGTCGGCTTGAATACGTGACCCAGTTAAAATTACCTTGTAGCTACTCAATTACTCACATCTATTGTCGGTGGTGTTCAGGAGAATAACCGTGCCTCGTCCCCATGTGCTCCATTCATAAACAACCACGAAAAGGTGGGTGGCGAAGTTGGGGAAGCATCCCAGCAGTTGTGTTTCAAATTCGTAGTCATATTCGTGGTTGCACAAGACGGTGCTACTACAAGACGGAGAGCATTCGTTAGAAGTCTCCTAATACTGCAACAATGGGGAGAAAGTTGACTTCCACGCACAATATCAAAGGGCGATTGGCCTGGGCAGCCAGATCGAATAGCCTGCCTATGTAACCAAGTGTACTCAGTGGACTCATGCCATGCGTCCCCAGCACTTCTACATCCCCGTTTGATATCTCGGGGTTGCTTATGTTTGTCCAAACCCGAACCCTCCGGGAGCCTGTCGGTGACACAAAGAATTGCGCTTTATCCATGGCGGGCGCAGAGGATTATGTGAACGAGATTGTCTGTTTTCTGGAAATTGGACGCAGTTGAACGACATAGAAAGTAGTATGAGTAGCTTAAAGGTGAAGTTCTGGCTTGGTAGGCGTGATGAGTGGAGATTTTGCTCGGGTGCGGAGGTTCTTCATCCTGCCTCGCGGTAAGCCTCAGAGACTTGGCTGCCAAGGGGATGCAATAAAACTTAGGACCTCTACCCCAGGTGACAAAAGCCCTTAGGCAAACTTAGCACAATTTAGTATAGATTTAGAGAATCTTAGGCCAAGTGATTTTAGTATCTAGTTCAATATTAGAAGTCTTCTTATACCCCGGGGGCTGCCTGGGGCGGACGAAAAGCCTACTACGCGTTTCGCTTGTGCCTGTGAATGTGTATCATCAATGTGCAGTACTGATAGTACGACTTGAGCTGCCTTAGTGCAGTCAAGGCTGGCCCTCGGTTCGATGTTTCCCGCGACATTGCTTAGCCGCACCTACGACGAGAACATCTCTATGGCTCGCCGTAGTTAGACGGAGTAGGTTGAGAGAGGTTTAAGCCGCGTGATGTAATTATCAGCTGTCAGGTCTATTAACTTAAAACAACCAAGTTCTCTCTGTTGATTGAAGCTTTTAGCTGCAAGTCTCAACTGCAAATAACACATCTAGCTAAATAACTCGGACATCTTATTATAAGAGCTAACCAATTACTACAGCGTAAAGCTGAGAAATTGAAAACTTAGATGACGACTCTCTAATTTAATATTATAAACACTTATTGCATGCCTTGTCACGCGCTTATGCAGCTGTTGCTAGGTGAGCGCTTCCTGGTGGACACTTATTGGCCGGGATCTTTCCAGATGGCGGCTAAAGGGTCTTCCGGGGAGTATGGCAGCTGAAAAAATAATAACATGTACTTAATTCCTAGGCTGGATCTTTTTCTATTACAAAGACCTTCTCTTTTTATGTCCTTAATAACTTGCGCCTAAATCTTATTTTTGGAAAGATTTTCCTACTTCCATTGGCGTTACTAGGTGACTGGTTCAGACTCACGTATATCTCTTCCATGAAGCAATTTCCTCCTGTTTTCTCAACAAACTAATAATCATGTGGCTCATGAATACCAAGACCTACAAACTTGAGAACTTCGTTAATCCACCAAGTTCCTACTCGATCCTGTCTCACACATGGGAAGGAGATGAAGTTTTCTTCCAAGACATGGAGAGCCTCCCCTACGCAAGAAGCAAGGCAGGCTGGAAAAAGATACAAATGACTTGCGAAGCATCCCGTCAAGCCAATTTCTCTTACACCTGGATTGATACATGTTGCATCGATAAAAGAAGCAGCGCTGAGCTTAGCGAGGCTATCAACTCCATGTTCGCATGGTATCAGCACTCTTCAGTATGCTACGTTTACCTCTCCGACTTGGTGTTCCCTTGCTCGCCGGTCGACACGGTCATGCCCAAGTCAGATGAGGGCCGGCAATGGGCGGACGTAGCTTTTTCTAAGCTCGAAGATGAACTGAGGGCGTGTCGATGGTTCACGAGAGGCTGGACTCTTCAAGAGTTGATCGCTCCCAGTCAAGTCGTGTTTCTCGACCAAAATTGGAATCGCATCGGATCAAGAACTCTGGGATCAGACCTGCGATTCATCAAGACCTTGGAAAGGCTGACAGGCATACCGAGTACAGTCCTGGACTATAAGAGCGATATCGCGACTATCCCTGTTGCGCAAAGAATGTCTTGGGCGGCGTGCAGAGAAACAACCCGTGTTGAAGATATTGCCTATTGTCTTTTAGGGATTTTCAATGTTAACATGCCTCTTCTCTACGGAGAAGGTTCAAAGTCTTTTCTTCGGCTCCAGGAGGAAATTGTGAAGAGCCATGATGACCTCAGCCTTTTTGCTTGGAAACAAGACTCCGCATCATACGGCATTGGTTTACTTCGAGGATGCTTTGCAGATTCACCGGCCGAGTTCGCTCACTGGCTGAATATCCAAATCAGTGTGAATAATTTCGAATCTGGCATGGAAGTCACTAGTAAAAATGTTAAGATGGACGGCCGAGTCCTCAGAAAGGAAGATCACCCAGCAGGCACTGCGCATGGTGTGGAATGTATATTCGACCTGAGTGTACGGGACCCCGATGATGAGAACTATTCTCTGGGAATCCTTTTGGCGGGCTCTAGCCGGAGTCTTACTCACTTTCGATTCAAGCCCTACGAACTGATCAAGTTGCCGCCGAGAAAAGCCTTGCTTTGCAGAGATGACTTTGATAGCGGTGCCGAATTTGACGTTATGTGTTGGGAGCAGGAAGAAGCGCGGGAAGAGTCGGAGCGGAAAACTATTTTCATCCGAAAATCCATTTCAGTCCAGGAAACTCGCATGATGGGCCATCTTCAAAAGCCTCTATTCAAGATCCATTGGCATGGAGACGTCTTGAAGGTTCTCAAATCAGTCAATGGCCAAACCACCAAAGAATATATACCTTCGTTTGAATGTCACCCGGATTCTGCGTTCCACCAAGACGGGACACTTACGTGGGTTACTGACTTTGAGCTACAAATTAACCCTCAACACGTTGTCTCATTTGTTCTTGCAACCGGACTACAATGGGCACCCGAAGATCTTGGCGCGACTTGCTTTAGACGGGCAGAGCTGCATTACCCACACTTCTGGGCAGTTCTGTTCGGTGAAGGGCGAGCTTACGCTATAAGCAATAGAGGGGAATTTGACAACCAGTCTACAGGACTTAGGGTAGACGGTGAGGGTGGAGACAATTCTGCAATAGTAAGCTATATCAAGCGCATGGATCATCGAGAGAGAGGAACATATGTCCGGGAAAGGTTGTTAAAGCACCATGGCGGTGACACGGGTTTGATATATGACAGATATGGCGGAAGGCTGGCTAGGCTTGTGAGGATATTTTCACCCCTCGACAGAGCGTTGCCTACGTGCGATGTGTGGATGGAATCTCGAAATTGTGAGTTCGATGATTATGGGGAACTCGAAATCAGGATCGGGCCATGCCATGAATTGGGATGGTAATTGAAGGTATTTAGAAGAGTTATTTATGAACTTGTTGCACAATTCAACTGGCCTGCAAGGATCTCACGTCTATGTTAGCTAATGAAATTGTCAAAATAAGATACTATGGTAAAGCCTGGCCGGTCATAGGTTTTGTACTTGAATATAAGGTTCGAGGGGTAAATGTCGCTAGTCCATGCTTGGTGGATTGAACAAAGGAATGGAGCCATGTCTTGACTGCTGAAGTTTCACTACAATCATGAATCGAGTTTAGATGAAACCCGGACATGGCTCGCTGATTAGGCACCGACTCGTTAGGCTGACAGCGGCTTAAGTAGCTGACAGCATTAGCATCCATCTGTAGCTTTTATAGTTCTGCAACTTTGTTCTTAAAGCTTTCTGTTACCCTTGCAAGCCCATTTGAACTATGGGATAACTGCGGCCTATAAGGTTAAGCT